>NW_028234079.1:0-89796 GCF_037954325.1 Fistularia commersonii | reverse complement strand
AACGCTTCAACTCAGTGAGATAAACACTTTTTGACCGTAATGGCTATATCTTTTCAAAATGTTGCAGGATCACAATGAATTTGACTTATATTATGCAGAATCAAGCCCTTTTCAACATATTTCAGCACCAGCAAGCTGCTAGAAAGGAATCTTTAGTTATTGACATTCTGTTGCTAAAAAGCTTCAACTCAGTGAGATAAAACACTTTTTGACCATATGGCTATATCTTTTTAAAATGTTGCAGGATCACAATGATTTTGACTAATATTATGCAGAATCAAGCCCTTTTCAACATATTTCAGCACCAGCAAGCTGCTAGAAAGGAATCTTTAGTCATTGACACTCTTTTGCAAAAAAGCTTCAACTCAGTGAGATAAACACTTTTTGACCATATGGCTTATATCTTTTCAAATTGTTGCAGGATCACAATGATTTTGACTTATATTATGCAGAATTAAGCCCTTTTCAACATATTTAAGCACCAGCAACCTGCTAGAAAAGAATCTTTAGTTATTGACACTCTTTATCAAAAACGCTTCAACTCTGTGAGATAAACACTTTTTGACCGCGTATGGCTATATCTTTTCAAAATGTTGCAGGATCACAATGAATTTGACTTATATTATGCAGAATCAAGCCCTTTTCAACATATTTCAGCACCAGCAAGCTGCTAGAAAGGAATCTTTAGTTATTGACACTCTTTATCAAAAACGCTTCAACTCTGTGAGATAAACACTTTTTGACCGTATGGCTATATCTTTTTAAGATGTTGCAGGATCACAATGATTTTGACTTATATTATGCAGAATCAAGCCCTTTTCAACATATTTCAGCACCAGCAAGCTGCTAGAAAGGAATCTTTAGTTATTGACACTCTGTTGTGCAAAAAGCTTCAACTCAGTGAGAAAAACAGTTTTTGACCATATTGCTATATCTTTTCAAAATGTTTGCAGGAACACAATGATTTTGACTTATATTATGCAGAATCAAGCCCTTTTCAACATATTTCAGCACCAGCAAGCTGCTAGAAAAGAATCTTTAGTTATTGACACTCTTTATCAAAAACGCTTCAACTCAGTGAGATAAACACTTTATGACCGTTATGGCTATATATTTTAAAAATGTTGCAGGATCACATAGGTTTTGACTTATATTATGCAGTATCAAGCCCTTTTCAACATATTTCAGCACCAGCAAGCTGCTAGAAAGGAATCTTTAGTTATTGACACTCTTTATCAAAAAAAGCTTCAACTCAGTGAGATAAACACTTTTTGACCGTATGGCTATATCTTTTCAAAATGTTGCAGGATCACAATGATTTTTGACCTTATATTATGCAGAATCAAGCACTTTTCAACATATTTCAGCACCAGCAAGCTGCTAGAAAGGAATCTATAGTTATTTGACACTCTTTTCCAAAGACGCTTCAACTCAGTGAGATAAACACTTTTTGACCGTATGGCTATATCTTTTCAAAATGTTGCAGGATCACAATGAATTTGACTTTATATTATGCAGAATCAAGCCCCTTTTCAACATATTTCAGCACCAGCAAGCTGCTAGAAAGGAATCTTTAGTTATTGACACTCTTTTCCAAAGACGCTTCAACTCAGTGAGATAAAACACTTTTTGACCATATGGTTATATCTTTTTTTAAAATGTTGCAGGATCACAATGATTTTGACTTATATTATGCAGAATCAAGCCCTTTTCAACATATTTCAGCACCAGCCAAGCTGCTAGAAAGGAATCTTTAGTTATTGACACTCTGTTGCTAAAAAGCTTCAACTCAGTGAGATAAACACTTTTTGACCATATGGCTTTTATCTTTTTAAAATGTTGCAGGATCACAATGATTTTGAGTTATATTATGCAGAATCAAGCCCTTTTCAACATATTTCAGCACCAGCAAGCTGCTAGAAAGGAATCTTTAGTTATTGACACTATTTTGCAAAAAAGCTTCAACTCAGTGAGATAAAAATTTTTTGACCGTATGGCTATATCTTTTCCAAATGTTGCAGGATCACAATGATTTTGACTTATATTATGCAGAATCAAGCCCTTTTCAACATATTTCAGCACCAGCAAGCTGCTAGAAAGGAATCTTTAGTTATTGACACTCTGTTGCAAAAAAGTTTCAACTCAGTGAGATAAACACTTTTTGACCGTATGGCTATATCTTTTCAAATTGTTGCATGATCACAATGATTTTGACTTATATTATGCAGAATCAAGCCCTTTTTCAACATATTTCAGCACCAGCAAGCTGCTAGAAAGGAATCTTTAGTTATTGACACTCTTTATCAAAAACGCTTCAAACTCAGTGAGAGAAAAACACTTTTTGACCGTATGGCTATATCTTTTCAAAATGTTGCAGGATCACAATGAATTTGACTTATATTATGCAGAATCAAGCCCTTTTCAACATATTTCAGCACCAGCAAGCTGCTAGAAAGAAATCTTTAGTTATTGACACTCTTTTGCAAAAAAGCTTCAACTCAGTGAGATAAACACTTTTTGACCGTATGGCTATATCTTTTCAAAATGTTGCAGGATCACAATGAATTTGACTTATATTATGCAAAATCAAGCCCCTTTTCAACATATTTCAGCACCAGCAAGCTGCTAGAAAGGAATCTTTAGTTATTGACACTCTGTTGCTAAAAAGCTTCAATTCAGTGAGATAAACACTTTTTTGACCATATGGCCTTTATCTTTTTAAAATGTTGCAGGATCACAATGATTTTGACTTATATTATGCAGAATCAAGCCCTTTTCAACATATTTCAGTACCAGCAAGCTGCTAGAAAGGAATCTTTAGTTATTGACACTCTTTATCAAAAACGCTTCAACTCAGTGAGATAAACACTTTTTGACCGTATGGCTATATCTTTTCAAAATGTTGCAGGATCACAATGAATTTGACTTATATTATGCAGAATCAAGCCCTTTTCAACATATTTCAGCACCAGCAAGCTGCTAGAAAGGAATCTTTAGTTATTGACACTCTTTATCAAAAACGCTTCAACTCTGTGAGATAAACACTTTTTGACCGTATGGCTATATCTTTTCAAAATGTTGCAGGATCACAATGATTTTGACTTATATTATGCAGAATCAAGCCCTTTTTCAACATATTTCAGCACCAGCAAGCTGCTAGAAAGGAATCTTTAGTTATTGACACTCTGTTGCAAAAAAAGCTTCAACTCAGTGAGAAAAACAGTTTTTGACCATATTGCTATATCTTTTCAAAATGTTGCAGGAACACAATGATTTTGACTTATATTATGCAGAATCAAGCCCTTTTCAACATATTTCAGCACCAGCAAGCTGCTAGAAAAGAATCTTTAGTTATTGACACTCTTTATCAAAAACGCTTCAACTCAGTGAGATAAACACTTTATGACCGTATGGCTATATATTTTAAAAATGTTGCAGGATCACATAGGTTTTTGACTTATATTATGCAGTATCAAGCCCTTTTCAACATATTTCAGCACCAGCAAGCTGCTAGAAAGGAATCTTTAGTTATTGAAACTCTTTTCCAAAGACGCTTCAACTCAGTGAGATAAACACTTTTTGACCATATGGTTATATCTTTTTAAAATGTTGCAGGATCACAATGATTTTGACTTATATTATGCAGAATCAAGCCCTTTTCAACATATTTCAGCACCAGCAAGCTGCTAGAAAGGAATCTTTAGTTATTGACACTCTGTTGCTAAAAAGCTTCAACTCAGTGAGATAAACACTTTTTGACCATATGGCTATATCTTTTTAAAATGTTGCAGGATCACAATGATTTTGACTAATATTATGCAGAATCAAGCCCTATTCAACATATTTCAGCACCAGCAAGCTGCTAGAAAGGAATCTTTAGTTATTGACACTCTTTATCAAAAAAGCTTCAACTCAGTGAGATAAACACTTTTTGACTGTATGGCTATACCTTTTCAAAATGTTGCATGATCACAATGATTTTGATTTATATTATGCAGAATCAAGCCCTTTTCAACATATTTCAGCACCAGCAAGCTGCTAGAAAGGAATCTTTAGTTATTGACACTCTGTTGCTAAAAAGCTTCAACTCAGTGAGATAAACACTTTTTGACCATATGGCTTTATCTTTTTAAAATGTTGCAGGATCACAATGATTTTGAGTTATATTATGCAGAATCAAGCCCTTTTCAACATATTTCAGCACCAGCAAGCTGCTAGAAAGGAATCTTTAGTTATTGACACTATTTTGCAAAAAAGCTTCAACTCAGTGAGATAAAAATTTTTTGACCGTATGGCTATATCTTTTCCAAATGTTGCAGGATCACAATGATTTTGACTTATATTATGCAGAATCAAGCCCTTTTCAACATATTTCAGCACCAGCAAGCTGCTAGAAAGGAATCTTTAGTTATTGACACTCTGTTGCAAAAAAGTTTCAACTCAGTGAGATAAACACTTTTTGACCGTATGGCTATATCTTTTCAAATTGTTGCATGATCACAATGATTTTGACTTATATTATGCAGAATCAAGCCCTTTTCAACATATTTCAGCACCAGCAAGCTGCTAGAAAGGAATCTTTAGTTATTGACACTCTTTATCAAAAACGCTTAAACTCAGTGAGAAAAACACTTTTTGACCGTATGGCTATATCTTTTCAAAATGTTGCAGGATCACAATGAATTTGACTTATATTATGCAGAATCAAGCCCTTTTCAACATATTTCAGCACCAGCAAGCTGCTAGAAAGGAATCTTTAGTTATTGACACTCTTTTGCAAAAAAGCTTCAACTCAGTGAGATAAACACTTTTTGACCGTATGGCTATATCTTTTCAAAATGTTGCAGGATCACAATGAATTTGACTTATATTATGCAAAATCAAGCCCTTTTCAACATATTTCAGCACCAGCAAGCTGCTAGAAAGGAATCTTTAGTTATTGACACTCTGTTGCTAAAAAGCTTCAACTCAGTGAGATAAACACTTTTTGACCATATGGCTTTATCTTTTTAAAATGTTGCAGGATCACAATGATTTTGACTTATATTATGCAGAATCAAGCCCTTTTCAACATATTTCAGTACCAGCAAGCTGCTAGAAAGGAATCTTTAGTTATTGACACTCTTTATCAAAAACGCTTCAACTCAGTGAGATAAACACTTTTTGACCGTATGGCTATATCTTTTCAAAATGTTGCAGGATCACAATGAATTTGACTTATATTATGCAGAATCAAGCCCTTTTCAACATATTTCAGCACCAGCAAGCTGCTAGAAAGGAATCTTTAGTTATTGACATTCTGTTGCTAAAAAGCTTCAACTCAGTGAGATAAACACTTTTTTACCATATGGCTATATCTTTTTAAAATGTTGCAGGATCACAATGATTTTGACTAATATTATGCAGAATCAAGCCCTTTTCAACATATTTCAGCACCAGCAAGCTGCTAGAAAGGAATCTTTAGTCATTGACACTCTGTTGCAAAAAAGCTTCAACTCAGTGAGATAAACACTTTTTGACCATATGGCTATATCTTTTCAAATTGTTGCAGGATCACAATGATTTTGACTTATATTATGCAGAATTAAGCCCTTTTCAACATATTTAAGCACCAGCAACCTGCTAGAAAAGAATCTTTAGTTATTGACACTCTTTATCAAAAACGCTTCAACTCAGTGAGATAAACACTTTTTGACCGTATGGCTATATCTTTTCAAAATGTTGCAGGATCACAATAATTTTGATTTATATTATGCAGAATCAAGCCCTTTTCAACATATTTCAGCACCAGCAAGCTGCTAGAAAGGGATCGATAGTTATTGACACTCTTTTCCAAAGACGCTTCAACTCAGTGAGATAAACACTTTTTGACCATATGGTTATATCTTTTTAAAATGTTGCAGGATCACAATGATTTTGACTTATATTATGCAGAATCAAGCCCTTTTCAACATATTTCAGCACCAGCAAGCTGCTAGAAAGGAATCTTTAGTTATTGACACTCTGTTGCTAAAAAGCTTCAACTCAGTGAGATAAACACTTTTTGACCATATGGCTTTATCTTTTTAAAATGTTGCAGGATCACAATGATTTTGAGTTATATTATGCAGAATCAAGCCCTTTTCAACATATTTCAGCACCAGCAAGCTGCTAGAAAGGAATCTTTAGTTATTGACACTATTTTGCAAAAAAGCTTCAACTCAGTGAGATAAAAATTTTTTGACCGTATGGCTATATCTTTTCCAAATGTTGCAGGATCACATAGATTTTGACTTATATTATGCAGAATCAAGCCCTTTTCAACATATTTCAGCACCAGCAAGCTGCTAGAAAGGAATCTTTAGTTATTGACACTCTGTTGCAAAAAAGTTTCAACTCAGTGAGATAAACACTTTTTGACCGTATGGCTATATCTTTTCAAATTGTTGCATGATCACAATGATTTTGACTTATATTATGCAGAATCAAGCCCTTTTCAACATATTTCAGCACCAGCAAGCTGCTAGAAAGGAATCTTTAGTTATTGACACTCTTTATCAAAAAAGCTTCAACTCAGTGAGATAAACTCTTTTTGACCATATGGCTATATCTTTTCAAAATGTTGCAGGATCACAATGAATTTGACTTATATTATGCAGAATTAAGCCCTTTTCAACATATTTCAGCAACAGCAAGCTGCTAGAAAAGAATCTTTAGTTATTGACAGTCTTTATCAAAAACGCTTAAACTCAGTGAGAAAAACACTTTTTGACCGTATGGCTATATCTTTTCAAAATGTTGCAGGATCACAATGAATTTAACTTATATTATGCAGAATCAAGCCCTTTTCAACATATTTCAGCACCAGCAAGCTGCTAGAAAGGAATCTTTAGTTATTGACACTCTTTTGCAAAAAAGCTTCAACTCAGTGAGATAAACACTTTTTGACCGTATGGCTATATATTTTCAAAATGTTGCAAGATCACAATGAATTTGACTTATATTATGCAAAATCAAGCCCTTTTCAACATATTTCAGCACCAGCAAGCTGCCAGAAAGGAATCTTTAGTTATTGACACTCTGTTGCAAAAAAGTTTCAACTCAGTGAGATAAACACTTTTTGACCGTATGGCTATATCTTTTCAAAATGTTGCAGGATCACAATTAATTTGACTTATATTATGCAGATTTAAGCCCTTTTCAACATATTTCAGCACCAGCAAGCTGCTAGAAAAGAATCTTTAGTTATTGACACTCTTTATCAAAAACGCTTCAACTCAGTGAGATAAACACTTTTTGACCGTATGGCTATATCTTTTCAAAATGTTGCAGGATCACAATGAATTTGACTTATATTATGCAGAATCAAGCCCTTGACAACATATTTCAGCACCAGCAAGCTGCTAGAAAGGAATCTTTAGTTATTGACATTCTGTTGCTAAAAAGCTTCAACTCAGTGAGATAAACACTTTTTGACCATATGGCTATATCTTTTTAAAATGTTGCAGGATCACAATGATTTTGACTTATATTATGCAGAATCAAGCCCTTTTCAACATATTTCAGCACCAGCAAGCTGCTAGAAAGGAATCTTTAGTTATTGACACTCTGTTGCAAAAAAGTAACAACTCAGTGAGATAAACACTTTTTGACCGTATGGCTATATCTTTTCAAAATGTTGCAGGATCACAATGATTTTGACTTATATTATGCAGAATCAAGCCCTTTTCAACATATGTCAGCACCAGCAAGCTGCTAGAAAGGAATCTTTAGTTATTGACACTCTTTATCAAAAAAGCTTCAACTCAGTGAGATAAACACTTTTTGATCGTATGGCTATATCTTTTCAAAATGTTGCAGGATCACAATGAATTTGACTTATATTATGCAGAATCAAGCACTTTTCAACATATTTCAGCACCAGCTAGCTGCTAGAAAGGAATCTATAGTTATTGACACTCTTTTCCAAAGACGCTTCAACTCAGTGAGATAAACACTTCTTGACCATATGGCTATATCTTTTTTAAAATGTTTCAGGATCACAATAATTTTGACTTATATTATGCAGAATCAAGCCCTTTTCAACTTATTTCAGCACCAGCAAGCTTCTAGAAAGGAATCTTTAGTCATTGAAACTCTGTTGCAAAAAAGCTTCAACTCAGTGAGATAAACACTTTTTGACCATATGGCTATATCTTTTCAAATTGTTACAGGATCACAATGATTTTGACTTATATAATGCAGAATTAAGCCCTTTTCAACATATTTCAGCACCAGCAAGCTGCTAGAAAAGAATCTTTAGTTATTGACACTCTTTATCAAAAACGCTTCAACTCAGTGAGATAAACACTTTTTGACCGTATGGCTATATCTTTTCAAAATGTTGCAGGATCACAATGATTTTGACTTATATTATGCAGAGTCAAGCCCTTTTCAACATATGTCAGCACCAGCAAGCTGCTAGAAAGGAATCTTTAGTTATTGACACTCTGTTGCTAAAAAGCTTCAACTCAGTGAGATAAACACTTTTTGACCATATGGCTTTATCTTTTTAAAATGTTGCAGGATCACAATGATTTTGACTTATATTATGCAGAATCAAGCCCTTTTCAACATATTTCAGCACCAGCAAGCTGCTAGAAAGGAATCTTTAGTTATTGACACTCTTTATCAAAAACGCTTCAACTCAGTGAGATAAACACTTTTTGACCGTATGGCTATATCTTTTCAAAATGTTGCAGGATCACAATGAATTTGACTTATATTATGCAGAATCAAGCCCTTTTCAACATATTTCAGCACCAGCAAGCTGCTAGAAAGGAATCTTTAGTTATTGACATTCTGTTGCTAAAAAGCTTCAACTCAGTGAGATAAACACTTTTTGACCATATGGCTATATCTTTTTAAAATGTTGCAGGATCACAATGATTTTGACTAATATTATGCAGAATCAAGCCCTTTTCAACATATTTCAGCACCAGCAAGCTGCTAGAAAGGAATCTTTAGTCATTGACACTCTTTTGCAAAAAAGCTTCAACTCAGTGAGATAAACACTTTTTGACCATATGGCTATATCTTTTCAAATTGTTGCAGGATCACAATGATTTTGACTTATATTATGCAGAATTAAGCCCTTTTCAACATATTTAAGCACCAGCAACCTGCTAGAAAAGAATCTTTAGTTATTGACACTCTTTATCAAAAACGCTTCAACTCAGTGAGATAAACACTTTTTGACCGTATGATATATCTTTTCAAAATGTTGCAGGATCACAATGAATTTGACTTATATTATGCAGAATCAAGCCCTTTTCAACATATTTCAACACCAGCAAGCTGCTAGAAAGGAATCTTTAGTTATTGACACTCTTTATCAAAAACGCTTCAACTCTGTGAGATAAACACTTTTTGACCGTATGGCTATATCTTTTCAAAATGTTGCAGGATCACAATGATTTTGACTTATATTATGCAGAATCAAGCCCTTTTCAACATATTTCAGCACCAGCAAGCTGCTAGAAAGGAATCTTTAGTTATTGACACTCTGTTGCAAAAAAGCTTCAACTCAGTGAGAAAAACAGTTTTTGACCATATTGCTATATCTTTTCAAAATGTTGCAGGAACACAATGATTTTGACTTATATTATGCAGAATCAAGCCCTTTTCAACATATTTCAGCACCAGCAAGCTGCTAGAATGGAATCTTTAGTTATTGACACTCTTTATCAAAAACGCTTCAACTCAGTGAGATAAACACTTTATGACCGTATGGCTATATATTTTAAAAATGTTGCAGGATCACATAGGTTTTGACTTATATTATGCAGTATCAAGCCCTTTTCAACATATTTCAGCACCAGCAAGCTGCTAGAAAGGAATCTTTAGTTATTGACACTCTTTATCAAAAAAGCTTCAACTCAGTGAGATAAACACTTTTTGACCGTATGGCTATATCTTTTCAAAATGTTGCAGGATCACAATGAATTTGACTTATATTATGCAGAATCAAGCCCTTTTCAACATATTTCAGCACCAGCAAGCTGCTAGAAAGGAATCTTTAGTTATTGACATTCTGTTGCAAAAAAGCTTCAACTCAGTGAGATAAACACTTTTTGACCATATGGCTATATCTTTTTAAAATGTTGCAGGATCACAATGATTTTGACTTATATTATGCAGAATCAAGCCCTTTTCAACATATTTCAGCACCAGCAAGCTGCTAGAAAGGAATCTTTAGTTATTGACACTCTTTATCAAAAAAGCTTCAACTCAGTGAGATAAACACTTTTTGACCGTATGGCTATATCTTTTCAAAATGTTGCATGATCACAATGATTTTGACTTATATTATGCAGAATCAAGCCCTTTTCAACATATTTCAGCACCAGCAAGCTGCTAGAAAGGAATCTTTAGTTATTGACACTCTGTTGCTAAAAAGCTTCAACTCAGTGAGATAAACACTTTTTGACCATATGGCTTTATCTTTTTAAAATGTTGCAGGATCACAATGATTTTGACTTATATTATGCAGAATCAAGCCCTTTTCAACATATTTCAGTACCAGCAAGCTGCTAGAAAGGAATCTTTAGTTATTGACACTCTTTATCAAAAACGCTTCAACTCAGTGAGATAAACACTTTTTTTGACCGTATGGCTATATCTTTTCAAAATGTTGCAGGATCACAATGAATTTGACTTATATTATGCAGAATCAAGCCCTTTTCAACATATTTCAGCACCAGCAAGCTGCTAGAAAGGAATCTTTAGTTATTGACACTCTGTTGCTAAAAAGCTTCAACTCAGTGAGATAAACACTTTTTGACTGTATGGCTATATCTTTTCAAAATGTTGCATGATCACAATGATTTTGATTTATATTATGCAGAATCAAGCCCTTTTCAACATATTTCAGCACCAGCAAGCTGCTAGAAAGGGATCTATAGTTATTGACACTCTTTTCCAAAGATGCTTCAACTCAGTGAGATAAACACTTTTTGACCATATGGTTATATCTTTTTAAAATGTTGCAGGATCACAATGATTTTGACTTATATTATGCAGAATCAAGCCCTTTTCAACATATTTCAGCACCAGCAAGCAGCTAGAAAGGAATCTTTAGTTATTGACACTCTGTTGCTAAAAAGCTTCAACTCAGTGAGATAAACACTTTTTGACCATATGGCTTTATCTTTTTAAAATGTTGCAGGATCACAATGATTTTGAGTTATATTATGCAGAATCAAGCCCTTTTCAACATATTTCAGCACCAGCAAGCTGCTAGAAAGGAATCTTTAGTTATTGACACTCTTTTGCAAAAAAGCTTCAACTCAGTGAGATAAAAATTTTTTGACCGTATGGCTATATCTTTTCCAAATGTTGCAGGATCACATAGATTTTGACTTATATTATGCAGAATCAAGCCCTTTTCAACATATTTCAGCACCAGCAAGCTGCTAGAAAGGAATCTTTAGTTATTGACACTCTGTTGCAAAAAAGTTTCAACTCAGTGAGATAAACTCTTTTTGACCATATGGCTATATCTTTTCAAAATGTTGCAGGATCACAATGAATTTGACTTATATTATGCAGAATCAAGCCCTTTTCAACATATTTCAGCACCAGCAAGCTGCTAGAAAGGAATCTTTAGTTATTGACAGTCTTTATCAAAAACGCTTCAACTCTGTGAGATAAACACTTTTTGATTGTATGGCTATATCTTTTCAAAATGTTGCAGGATCACATAGATTTTGACTTATATTATGCGGAATCAAGCCCTTTTCAACATATTTCAGCACCAGCAAGCTGCTAGAAAGGAATCTTTAGTTATTGACACTCTTTATCAAAAAAGCTTCAACTCAGTGAGATAAACTCTTTTTGACCATATGGCTATATCTTTTCAAAATGTTGCAGGATCACAATGAATTTGACTTATATTATGCAGAATCAAGCCCTTTTCAACATATTTCAGCACCAGCAAGCTGCTAGAAAGGAATCTTTAGTTATTGACAGTCTTTATCAAAAACGCTTCAACTCTGTGAGATAAACACTTTTTGATTGTATGGCTATATCTTTTCAAAATGTTGCAGGATCACATAGATTTTGACTTATATTATGCGGAATCAAGCCCTTTTCAACATATTTCAGCACCAGCAAGCTGCTAGAAAGGAATCTTTAGTTATTGACACTCTTTATCAAAAAAGCTTCAACTCAGTGAGATAAACACTTTTTGACCGTATGGCTATATCTTTTCAAAATGTTGCAGGATCACAATGAATTTGACTTATATTATGCAGAATCAAGCCCTTTTCAACATATTTCAGCACCAGCAAGCTGCTAGAAAGGAATCTTTAGTTTTTTGCAAAAGAGTGTCAATAACTAAAGATTCCTTTCTAGCAGCTTGCTGGTGCTGAAATATGTTGAAAAGGGCTTGATTCTGCATAATATAACTCAAAATCATTGTGATCCTGCAACATTTTAAAAAGATAAAGCCATATGGTCAAAAAGTGTTTATCTCACTGAGTTGAAGCTTTTTAGCAACAGAGTGTCAATAACTAAAGATTCCTTTCTAGCTGCTTGCTGGTGCTGAAATATGTTGAAAAGGGCTTGATTCTGCATAATATAAGTCAAAATCATTGTGATCCTGAAACATTTTAAAAAGATATAACCTTATGGTCAAAAAGTGTTTATCTCACTGAGTTGAAGCATCTTTGGAAAAGAGTGTCAATAACTATAGATCCCTTTCTAGCAGCTTGCTGGTGCTGAAATATGTTGAAAAGGGCTTGATTCTGCATAATATAAATCAAAATCATTGTGATCCTGCAACATTTTAAAAAGATAAAGCCATATGGTCAAAAAGTGTTTATCTCACTGAGTTGAAGCTTTTTAGCAACAGAGTGTCAATAACTAAAGATTCCTTTCTAGCTGCTTGCTGGTGCTGAAATATGTTGAAAAGGGCTTGATTCTGCATAATATAAGTCAAAATCATTGTGATCCTGAAACATTTTAAAAAGATATAACCTTATGGTCAAAAAGTGTTTATCTCACTGAGTTGAAGCTTTTTAGCAACAGAGTGTCAATAACTAAAGATTCCTTTCTAGCAGCTTGCTGGTGCTGAAATATGTTGAAAAGGGCTTGATTCTGCATAATATAAGTCAAATTCATTGTGATCCGGCAACATTTTGAAAAGATATAGCCATACGGTCAAAAAGTGTTTATCTCACTGAGTTGAAGCGTTTTTGATAAAGAGTGTCAATAACTAAAGATTCCTTTCTAGCAGCTTGCTGGTGCTTAAATATGTTGAAAAGGGCTTAATTCTGCATAATATAAGTCAAAATCATTGTGATCCTGCAACAATTTGAAAAGATATAGCCATATGGTCAAAAAGTTTTTTATCTCACTGAGTTGAAGCTTTTTTGCAACAGAGTGTCAATGACTAAAGATTCCTTTCTAGCAGCTTGCTGGTGCTGAAATATGTTGAAAAGGGCTTGATTCTGCATAATATTAGTCAAAATCATTGTGATCCTGCAAAATTTTAAAAAGATATAGCCATATGGTCAAAAAGTGTTTATCTCACTGAGTTGATTTTGACTTATATTATGCAGAATTAAGCCCTTTTCAACATATTTAAGCACCAGCAAGCTGCTAGAAAAGAATCTTTAGTTATTGACACTCTTTATCAAAAACGCTTCAACTCAGTGAGATAAACACTTTTTGACCGTATGGCTATATCTTTTCAAAATGTTGCCGGATCACAATGAATTCGACTTATATAATGCAGAATCAAGCCCTTTTCAACATATTTCAGCACCAGCAAGCTGCTAGAAAGGGATCTTTAGTTATTGACACTCTTTTCCAAAGACGCTTCAACTCAGTGAGATAAACACTTTTTGACCATATGGTTATATCTTTTTAAAATGTTGCAGGATCACAATGATTTTGACTTATATTATGCAGAATCAAGCCCTTTTCAACATATTTCAGCACCAGCAAGCTGCTAGAAAGGAATCTTTAGTTATTGACACTCTGTTGCTAAAAAGCTTCAACTCAGTGAGATAAACACTTTTTGACCGTATGGCTATATCTTTTTAAAATGTTGCAGGATCACAATGATTTTGACTAATATTATGCAGAATCAAGCCCTATTCAACATATTTCAGCACCAGCAAGCTGCTATAAAGGAATCTTTAGTTATTGACACTCTTTATCAAAAAAGCTTCAACTCAGTGAGATAAACACTTTTTGACTGTATGGCTATATCTTTTCAAAATGTTGCATGATCACAATGATTTTGATTTATATTATGCAGAATCAAGCCCTTTTCAACATATTTCAGCACCAGCAAGCTGCTAGAAAGGGATCTATAGTTATTGACACTCTTTTCCAAAGATGCTTCAACTCAGTGAGATAAACACTTTTTGACCATATGGTTATATCTTTTTTAAAATGTTGCAGGATCACAATGATTTTGACTTATATTATGCAGAATCAAGCCCTTTTCAACATATTTCAGCACCAGCAAGCAGCTAGAAAGGAATCTTAAGTTATTGACACTCTGTTGCTAAAAAGCTTCAACTCAGTGAGATAAACACTTTTTGACCATATGGCTTTATCTTTTTAAAATGTTGCAGGATCACAATGATTTTGAGTTATATTATGCAGAATCAAGCCCTTTTCAACATATTTCAGCACCAGCAAGCTGCTAGAAAGGAATCTTTAGTTATTGACACTCTTTTGCAAAAAAGCTTCAACTCAGTGAGATAAAATTTTTTTGACCGTATGGCTATATCTTTTCCAAATGTTGCAGGATCACAAAGATTTTGACTTATATTATGCAGAATCAAGCCCTTTTCAACATATTTCAGCACCAGCAAGCTGCTAGAAAGGAATCTTTAGTTATTGACACTCTGTTGCAAAAAAGTTTCAACTCAGTGAGATAAACACTTTTTGACCGTATGGCTATATCTTTTCAAATTGTTGCATGATCACAATGATTTTGACTTATATTATGCAGAATCAAGCCCTTTTCAACATATTTCAGCACCAGCAAGCTGCTAGAAAGGAATCTTTAGTTATTGACACTCTTTATCAAAAAAGCTTCAACTCAGTGAGATAAACTCTTTTTGACCATATGGCTATATCTTTTCAAAATGTTGCAGGATCACAATGAATTTGACTTATATTATGCAGAATCAAGCCCTTTTCAACATATTTCAGCACCAGCAAGCTGCTAGAAAGGAATCTTTAGTTATTGACAGTCTTTATCAAAAACGCTTCAACTCTGTGAGATAAACACTTTTTGATTGTATGGCTATATCTTTTCAAAATGTTGCATGATCACAATGATTTTGACTTATATTATGCAAAATCAAGCCCTTTTCAACATATTTCAGCACCAGCAAGCTGCTAGAAAGGAATCTTTAGTTATTGACACTCTTTTGCAAAAAAGCTTCAACTCAGTGAGATAAACACTTTTTGACCGTATGGCTATATCTTTTCAAAATGTTGCAGGATCACATAGATTTTGACTTATATTATGCGGAATCAAGCCCTTTTCAACATATTTCAGCACCAGCAAGCTGCTAGAAAGGAATCTTTAGTTATTGACACTCTGTTGCAAAAAAGTTTCAACTCAGTGAGATAAACACTTTTTGACCGTATGGCTATATCTTTTCAAAATGTTGCAGGATCACAATTAATTTGACTTATATTATGCAGATTTAAGCCCTTTTCAACATATTTCAGCACCAGCAAGCTGCTAGAAAAGAATCTTTAGTTATTGACACTCTTTATCAAAAACGCTTCAACTCAGTGAGATAAACACTTTTTGACCGTAGTGCTATATCTTTTCAAAATGTTGCAGGATCACAATGAATTTGACTTATATTATGCAGAATCAAGCCCTTGACAACATATTTCAGCACCAGCAAGCTGCTAGAAAGGAATCTTTAGTTATTGACATTCTGTTGCTAAAAAGCTTCAACTCAGTGAGATAAACACTTTTTGACCATATGGCTATATCTTTTTAAAATGTTGCAGGATCACAATGATTTTGACTTATATTATGCAGAATCAAGCCCTTTTCAACATATTTCAGCACCAGCAAGCTGCTAGAAAGGAATCTTTAGTTATTGACACTCTGTTGCAAAAAAGTAACAACTCAGTGAGATAAACACTTTTTGACCGTATGGCTATATCTTTTCAAAATGTTGCAGGATCACAATGATTTTGACTTATATTATGCAGAATCAAGCCCTTTTCAACATATGTCAGCACCAGCAAGCTGCTAGAAAGGAATCTTTAGTTATTGACACTCTTTATCAAAAAAGCTTCAACTCAGTGAGATAAACACTTTTTGATCGTATGGCTATATCTTTTCAAAATGTTGCAGGATCACAATGATTTTGACTTATATTATACAGAATCAAGCCCTTTTCAACATATTTCAGCACCAGCTAGCTGCTAGAAAGGAATCTATAGTTATTGACACTCTTTTCCAAAGACGCTTCAACTCAGTGAGATAAACACTTCTTGACCATATGGCTATATCTTTTTTAAAATGTTTCAGGATCACAATAATTTTGACTTATAGTATGCAGAATCAAGCCCTTTTCAACTTATTTCAGCACCAGCAAGCTGCTAGAAAGGAATCTTTAGTCATTGAAACTCTGTTGCAAAAAAGCTTCAACTCAGTGAGATAAACACTTTTTGACCATATGGCTATATCTTTTCAAATTGTTACAGGATCACAATGATTTTGACTTATATTATGCAGAATTAAGCCCTTTTCAACATATTTCAGCACCAGCAAGCTGCTAGAAAAGAATCTTTAGTCATTGACACTCTGTTGCAAAAAAGCTTCAACTCAGTGAGATAAACACTTTTTGACCGTATGGCTATATCTTTTCAAATTGTTGCAGGATCACAATGAATTTGACTTATATTATGCAGAATCAAGCCCTTTTCAACATATTTCAGCACCAGCAAGCTGCTAGAAAGGAATCTTTAGTTATTGACACTCTGTTGCTAAAAAGCTTCAACTCAGTGAGATAAACACTTTTTGACCATATGGCTTTATCTTTTTAAAATGTTGCAGGATCACAATGATTTTGACTTATATTATGCAGAATCAAGCCCTTTTCAACATATTTCAGCACCAGCAAGCTGCTAGAAAGGAATCTTTAGTTATTGACACTCTTTATCAAAAACGCTTCAACTCAGTGAGATAAACACTTTTTGACCGTATGGCTATATCTTTTCAAAATGTTGCAGGATCACAATGAATTTGACTTATATTATGCAGATTCAAGCCCTTTTCAACATATTTCAGCACCAGCAAGCTGCTAGAAAGGAATCTTTAGTTATTGACATTCTGTTGCTAAAAAGCTTCAACTCAGTGAGATAAACACTTTTTGACCATATGGCTATATCTTTTTAAAATGTTGCAGGATCACAATGATTTTGACTAATATTATGCAGAATCAAGCCCTTTTCAACATATTTCAGCACCAGCAAGCTGCTAGAAAGGAATCTTTAGTTATTGACACTCTTTATCAAAAACGCTTCAACTCAGTGAGATAAACACTTTATGATCGTATGGCTATATATTTTAAAAATGTTGCAGGATCACATAGGTTTTGACTTATATTATGCAGTATCAAGCCCTTTTCAATATATTTCAGCACCAGCAAGCTGCTAGAAAGGAATCTTTAGTTATTGACACTCTTTATCAAAAAAGCTTCAACTCAGTGAGATAAACACTTTTTGACCGTATGGCTATATCTTTTCAAAATGTTGCAGGATCAAAATGATTTTGACTTATATTATGCAGAATCAAGCACTTTTCAACATATTTCAGCACCAGCAAGCTGCTAGAAAGGAATCTATAGTTATTGACACTCTTTTCCAAAGACGCTTCAACTCAGTGAGATAAACACTTTTTGACCGTATGGCTATATCTTTTCAAAATGTTGCAGGATCACAATGAATTTGACTTATATTATGCAGAATCAAGCCCTTTTCAACATATTTCAGCACCAGCAAGCTGCTAGAAAGGAATCTTTAGTTATTGACATTCTGTTGCTAAAAAGCTTCAACTCAGTGAGATAAACACTTTTTGACCATATGGCTATATCTTTTTAAAATGTTGCAGGATCACAATGATTTTGACTTATATTATGCAGAATCAAGCCCTTTTCAACATATTTCAGCACCAGCAAGCTGCTAGAAAGGAATCTTTAGTTATTGACACTCTTTATCAAAAAAGCTTCAACTCAGTGAGATAAACACTTTTTGACCGTATGGCTATATCTTTTCAAAATGTTGCATGATCACAATGATTTTGACTTATATTATGCAGAATCAAGCCCTTTTCAACATATTTCAGCACCAGCAAGCGGCTAGAAAGGGATCTTTAGTTATTGACACTCTTTTCCAAAGACGCTTCAACTCAGTGAGATAAACACTTTTTGACCATATGGTTATATCTTTTTAAAATGTTGCAGGATCACAATGATTTTGACTTATATTATGCAGAATCAAGCCCTTTTCAACATATTTCAGCACCAGCAAGCTGCTAGAAAGGAATCTTTAGTTATTGACACTCTGTTGCTAAAAAGCTTCAACTCAGTGAGATAAACACTTTTTGACCATATGGCTTTATCTTTTTAAAATGTTGCAGGATCACAATGATTTTGACTTATATTATGCAGAATCAAGCCCTTTTCAACATATTTCAGTACCAGCAAGCTGCTAGAAAGGAATCTTTAGTTATTGACACTCTTTATCAAAAACGCTTCAACTCAGTGAGATAAACACTTTTTGACCGTATGGCTATATCTTTTCAAAATGTTGCAGGATCACAATGAATTTGACTTATATTATGCAGAATCAAGCCCTTTTCAACATATTTCAGCACCAGCAAGCTGCTAGAAAGGAATCTTTAGTTATTGACATTCTGTTGCTAAAAAGCTTCAACTCAGTGAGATAAACACTTTTTGACCATATGGCTATATCTTTTTAAAATGTTGCAGGATCACAATGATTTTGACTAATATTATGCAGAATCAAGCCCTTTTCAACATATTTCAGCACCAGCAAGCTGCTAGAAAGGAATCTTTAGTCATTGACACTCTGTTGCAAAAAAGCTTCAACTCAGTGAGATAAACACTTTTTGACCATATGGCTATATCTTTTCAAATTGTTGCAGGATCACAATGATTTTGACTTATATTATGCAGAATTAAGCCCTTTTCAACATATTTAAGCACCAGCAAGCTGCTAGAAAAGAATCTTTAGTTATTGACACTCTTTATCAAAAACGCTTCAACTCAGTGAGACAAACACTTTTTGACCGTATGGCTATATCTTTTCAAAATGTTGCAGGATCACAATGAATTTGACTTATATTATGCAGAATCAAGCCCTTTTCAACATATTTCAGCACCAGCAAGCTGCTAGAAAGGAATCTTTAGTTATTGACACTCTTTATCAAAAACGCTTCAACTCAGTGAGATAAACACTATTTGACCGTATGGCTATATCTTTTCAAAATGTTGCAGGATCACAATGATTTTGACTTATATTATGCAGAATCAAGCCCTTTTCAACATATTTCAGCACCAGCAAGCTGCTAGAAAGGAATCTTTAGTTATTGACACTCTGTTGCAAAAAAGCTTCAACTCAGTGAGAAAAACAGTTTTTGACCATATTGCTATATCTTTTCAAAATGTTGCAGGAACACAATGATTTTGACTTATATTATGCAGAATCAAGCCCTTTTCAACATATTTCAGCACCAGCAAGCTGCTAGAATGGAATCTTTAGTTATTGACACTCTTTATCAAAAACGCTTCAACTCAGTGAGATAAACACTTTATGACCGTATGGCTATATATTTTAAAAATGTTGCAGGATCACATAGGTTTTGACTTATATTATGCAGTATCAAGCCCTTTTCAACATATTTCAGCACCAGCAAGCTGCTAGAAAGGAATCTTTAGTTATTGACACTCTTTATCAAAAAAGCTTCAACTCAGTGAGATAAACACTTTTTGACCGTATGGCTATATCTTTTCAAAATGTTGCAGGATCACAATGAATTTGACTTATATTATGCAGAATCAAGCCCTTTTCAACATATTTCAGCACCAGCAAGCTGCTAGAAAGGAATCTTTAGTTATTGACATTCTGTTGCTAAAAAGCTTCAACTCAGTGAGATAAACACTTTTTGACCATATGGCTATATCTTTTTAAAATGTTGCAGGATCACAATGATTTTGACTTATATTATGCAGAATCAAGCCCTTTTCAACATATTTCAGCACCAGCAAGCTGCTAGAAAGGAATCTTTAGTTATTGACACTCTTTATCAAAAAAGCTTCAACTCAGTGAGATAAACACTTTTTGACCGTATGGCTATATCTTTTCAAAATGTTGCATGATCACAATGATTTTGACTTATATTATGCAGAATCAAGCCCTTTTCAACATATTTCAGCACCAGCAAGCTGCTAGAAAGGGATCTTTAGTTATTGACACTCTTTTCCAAAGACGCTTCAACTCAGTGAGATAAACACTTTTTGACCATATGGTTATATCTTTTTAAAATGTTGCAGGATCACAATGATTTTGACTTATATTATGCAGAATCAAGCCCTTTTCAACATATTTCAGCACCAGCAAGCTGCTAGAAAGGAATCTTTAGTTATTGACACTCTGTTGCTAAAAAGCTTCAACTCAGTGAGATAAACACTTTTTGACCATATGGCTTTATCTTTTTAAAATGTTGCAGGATCACAATGATTTTGACTTATATTATGCAGAATCAAGCCCTTTTCAACATATTTCAGTACCAGCAAGCTGCTAGAAAGGAATCTTTAGTTATTGACACTCTTTATCAAAAACGCTTCAACTCAGTGAGATAAACACTTTTTGACCGTATGGCTATATCTTTTCAAAATGTTGCAGGATCACAATGAATTTGACTTATATTATGCAGAATCAAGCCCTTTTCAACATATTTCAGCACCAGCAAGCTGCTAGAAAGGAATCTTTAGTTATTGACATTCTGTTGCTAAAAAGCTTCAACTCAGTGAGATAAACACTTTTTGACCATATGGCTATATCTTTTTAAAATGTTGCAGGATCACAATGATTTTGACTAATATTATGCAGAATCAAGCCCTTTTCAACATATTTCAGCACCAGCAAGCTGCTAGAAAGGAATCTTTAGTCATTGACACTCTGTTGCAAAAAAGCTTCAACTCAGTGAGATAAACACTTTTTGACCATATGGCTATATCTTTTCAAATTGTTGCAGGATCACAATGATTTTGACTTATATTATGCAGAATTAAGCCCTTTTCAACATATTTAAGCACCAGCAAGCTGCTAGAAAAGAATCTTTAGTTATTGACACTCTTTATCAAAAACGCTTCAACTCAGTGAGATAAACACTTTTTGACCGTATGGCTATATCTTTTCAAAATGTTGCAGGATCACAATGAATTTGACTTATATTATGCAGAATCAAGCCCTTTTCAACATATTTCAGCACCAGCAAGCTGCTAGAAAGGAATCTTTAGTTATTGACACTCTGTTGCTAAAAAGCTTCAACTCAGTGAGATAAACACTTTTTGACCATATGGCTATATCTTTTTAAAATGTTGCAGGATCACAATGATTTTGACTAATATTATGCAGAATCAAGCCCTATTCAACATATTTCAGCACCAGCAAGCTGCTAGAAAGGAATCTTTAGTTATTGACACTCTTTATCAAAAAAGCTTCAACTCAGTGAGATAAACACTTTTTGACTGTATGGCTATATCTTTTCAAAATGCTGCATGATCACAATGATTTTGATTTATATTATGCAGAATCAAGCCCTTTTCAACATATTTCAGCACCAGCAAGCTGCTAGAAAGGGATCTATAGTTATTGACACTCTTTTCCAAAGACGCTTCAACTCAGTGAGATAAACACTTTTTGACCATATGGTTATATCTTTTTAAAATGTTGCAGGATCACAATGATTTTGACTTATATTATGCAGAATCAAGCCCTTTTCAACATATTTCAGCACCAGCAAGCTGCTAGAAAGGAATCTTTAGTTATTGACACTCTGTTGCTAAAAAGCTTCAACTCAGTGAGATAAACACTTTTTGACCATATGGCTTTATCTTTTTAAAATGTTGCAGGATCACAATGATTTTGAGTTATATTATGCAGAATCAAGCCCTTTTCAACATATTTCAGCACCAGCAAGCTGCTAGAAAGGAATCTTTAGTTATTGACACTCTTTTGCAAAAAAGCTTCAACTCAGTGAGATAAAAATTTTTTGACCGTATGGCTATATCTTTTCCAAATGTTGCAGGATCACATAGATTTTGACTTATATTATGCAGAATCAAGCCCTTTTCAACATATTTCAGCACCAGCAAGCTGCTAGAAAGGAATCTTTAGTTATTGACACTCTGTTGCAAAAAAGTTTCAACTCAGTGAGATAAACAGTTTTTGACCATATTGCTATATCTTTTCAAATTGTTGCAGGAACACAATGATTTTGACTTATATTATGCAGAATCAAGCCCTTTTCAACATATTTCAGCACCAGCAAGCTGCTAGAATGGAATCTTTAGTTATTGACACTCTTTATCAAAAACGCTTCAACTCAGTGAGATAAACACTTTATGACCGTATGGCTATATATTTTAAAAATGTTGCAGGATCACATAGGTTTTGACTTATATTATGCAGTATCAAGCCCTTTTCAACATATTTCAGCACCAGCAAGCTGCTAGAAAGGAATCTTTAGTTATTGACACTCTTTATCAAAAAAGCTTCAACTCAGTGAGATAAACACTTTTTGACCGTATGGCTATATCTTTTCAAAATGTTGCAGGATCACAATGATTTTGACTTATATTATGCAGAATCAAGCACTTTTCAACATATTTCAGCACCAGCAAGCTGCTAGAAAGGAATCTATAGTTATTGACACTCTTTTCCAAAGACGCTTCAACTCAGTGAGATAAACACTTTTTGACCGTATGGCTATATCTTTTCAAAATGTTGCAGGATCACAATGAATTTGACTTATATTATGCAGAATCAAGCCCTTTTCAACATATTTCAGCACCAGCAAGCTGCTAGAAAGGAATCTTTAGTTATTGACATTCTGTTGCTAAAAAGCTTCAACTCAGTGAGATAAACACTTTTTGACCATATGGCTATATCTTTTTAAAATGTTGCAGGATCACAATGATTTTGACTTATATTATGCAGAATCAAGCCCTTTTCAACATATTTCAGCACCAGCAAGCTGCTAGAAAGGAATCTTTAGTTATTGACACTCTTTATCAAAAAAGCTTCAACTCAGTGAGATAAACACTTTTTGACCGTATGGCTATATCTTTTCAAAATGTTGCATGATCACAATGATTTTGACTTATATTATGCAGAATCAAGCCCTTTTCAACATATTTCAGCACCAGCAAGCTGCTAGAAAGGGATCTTTAGTTATTGACACTCTTTTCCAAAGACGCTTCAACTCAGTGAGATAAACACTTTTTGACCATATGGTTATATCTTTTTAAAATGTTGCAGGATCACAATGATTTTGACTTATATTATGCAGAATCAAGCCCTTTTCAACATATTTCAGCACCAGCAAGCTGCTAGAAAGGAATCTTTAGTTATTGACACTCTGTTGCTAAAAAGCTTCAACTCAGTGAGATAAACACTTTTTGACCATATGGCTTTA
Source organism: Fistularia commersonii (assembly GCF_037954325.1). Classification (NCBI taxonomy): domain Eukaryota; kingdom Metazoa; phylum Chordata; class Actinopteri; order Syngnathiformes; family Fistulariidae; genus Fistularia; species Fistularia commersonii. The sequence continues at coordinate 66,056 of NW_028234079.1, read as the reverse complement.
TCTTTTTAAAATGTTGCAGGATCACAATGATTTTGACTTATATTATGCAGAATCAAGCCCTTTTCAACATATTTCAGTACCAGCAAGCTGCTAGAAAGGAATCTTTAGTTATTGACACTCTTTATCAAAAACGCTTCAACTCAGTGAGACAAACACTTTTTGACCGTATGGCTATATCTTTTCAAAATGTTGCAGGATCACAATGAATTTGACTTATATTATGCAGAATCAAGCCCTTTTCAACATATTTCAGCACCAGCAAGCTGCTAGAAAGGAATCTTTAGTTATTGACACTCTTTATCAAAAACGCTTCAACTCAGTGAGATAAACACTTTTTGACCGTATGGCTATATCTTTTCAAAATGTTGCAGGATCACAATGATTTTGACTTATATTATGCAGAATCAAGCCCTTTTCAACATATTTCAGCACCAGCAAGCTGCTAGAAAGGAATCTTTAGTTATTGACACTCTGTTGCAAAAAAGCTTCAACTCAGTGAGAAAAACAGTTTTTGACCATATTGCTATATCTTTTCAAAATGTTGCAGGAACACAATGATTTTGACTTATATTATGCAGAATCAAGCCCTTTTCAACATATTTCAGCACCAGCAAGCTGCTAGAATGGAATCTTTAGTTATTGACACTCTTTATCAAAAACGCTTCAACTCAGTGAGATAAACACTTTATGACCGTATGGCTATATATTTTAAAAATGTTGCAGGATCACATAGGTTTTGACTTATATTATGCAGTATCAAGCCCTTTTCAACATATTTCAGCACCAGCAAGCTGCTAGAAAGGAATCTTTAGTTATTGACACTCTTTATCAAAAAAGCTTCAACTCAGTGAGATAAACACTTTTTGACCGTATGGCTATATCTTTTCAAAATGTTGCAGGATCACAATGAATTTGACTTATATTATGCAGAATCAAGCCCTTTTCAACATATTTCAGCACCAGCAAGCTGCTAGAAAGGAATCTTTAGTTATTGACATTCTGTTGCTAAAAAGCTTCAACTCAGTGAGATAAACACTTTTTGACCATATGGCTATATCTTTTTAAAATGTTGCAGGATCACAATGATTTTGACTTATATTATGCAGAATCAAGCCCTTTTCAACATATTTCAGCACCAGCAAGCTGCTAGAAAGGAATCTTTAGTTATTGACACTCTTTATCAAAAAAGCTTCAACTCAGTGAGATAAACACTTTTTGACCGTATGGCTATATCTTTTCAAAATGTTGCATGATCACAATGATTTTGACTTATATTATGCAGAATCAAGCCCTTTTCAACATATTTCAGCACCAGCAAGCTGCTAGAAAGGGATCTTTAGTTATTGACACTCTTTTCCAAAGACGCTTCAACTCAGTGAGATAAACACTTTTTGACCATATGGTTATATCTTTTTAAAATGTTGCAGGATCACAATGATTTTGACTTATATTATGCAGAATCAAGCCCTTTTCAACATATTTCAGCACCAGCAAGCTGCTAGAAAGGAATCTTTAGTTATTGACACTCTGTTGCTAAAAAGCTTCAACTCAGTGAGATAAACACTTTTTGACCATATGGCTTTATCTTTTTAAAATGTTGCAGGATCACAATGATTTTGACTTATATTATGCAGAATCAAGCCCTTTTCAACATATTTCAGTACCAGCAAGCTGCTAGAAAGGAATCTTTAGTTATTGACACTCTTTATCAAAAACGCTTCAACTCAGTGAGATAAACACTTTTTGACCGTATGGCTATATCTTTTCAAAATGTTGCAGGATCACAATGAATTTGACTTATATTATGCAGAATCAAGCCCTTTTCAACATATTTCAGCACCAGCAAGCTGCTAGAAAGGAATCTTTAGTTATTGACATTCTGTTGCTAAAAAGCTTCAACTCAGTGAGATAAACACTTTTTGACCATATGGCTATATCTTTTTAAAATGTTGCAGGATCACAATGATTTTGACTAATATTATGCAGAATCAAGCCCTTTTCAACATATTTCAGCACCAGCAAGCTGCTAGAAAGGAATCTTTAGTCATTGACACTCTGTTGCAAAAAAGCTTCAACTCAGTGAGATAAACACTTTTTGACCATATGGCTATATCTTTTCAAATTGTTGCAGGATCACAATGATTTTGACTTATATTATGCAGAATTAAGCCCTTTTCAACATATTTAAGCACCAGCAAGCTGCTAGAAAAGAATCTTTAGTTATTGACACTCTTTATCAAAAACGCTTCAACTCAGTGAGATAAACACTTTTTGACCGTATGGCTATATCTTTTCAAAATGTTGCAGGATCACAATGAATTTGACTTATATTATGCAGAATCAAGCCCTTTTCAACATATTTCAGCACCAGCAAGCTGCTAGAAAGGAATCTTTAGTTATTGACACTCTGTTGCTAAAAAGCTTCAACTCAGTGAGATAAACACTTTTTGACCATATGGCTATATCTTTTTAAAATGTTGCAGGATCACAATGATTTTGACTAATATTATGCAGAATCAAGCCCTATTCAACATATTTCAGCACCAGCAAGCTGCTAGAAAGGAATCTTTAGTTATTGACACTCTTTATCAAAAAAGCTTCAACTCAGTGAGATAAACACTTTTTGACTGTATGGCTATATCTTTTCAAAATGCTGCATGATCACAATGATTTTGATTTATATTATGCAGAATCAAGCCCTTTTCAACATATTTCAGCACCAGCAAGCTGCTAGAAAGGGATCTATAGTTATTGACACTCTTTTCCAAAGACGCTTCAACTCAGTGAGATAAACACTTTTTGACCATATGGTTATATCTTTTTAAAATGTTGCAGGATCACAATGATTTTGACTTATATTATGCAGAATCAAGCCCTTTTCAACATATTTCAGCACCAGCAAGCTGCTAGAAAGGAATCTTTAGTTATTGACACTCTGTTGCTAAAAAGCTTCAACTCAGTGAGATAAACACTTTTTGACCATATGGCTTTATCTTTTTAAAATGTTGCAGGATCACAATGATTTTGAGTTATATTATGCAGAATCAAGCCCTTTTCAACATATTTCAGCACCAGCAAGCTGCTAGAAAGGAATCTTTAGTTATTGACACTCTTTTGCAAAAAAGCTTCAACTCAGTGAGATAAAAATTTTTTGACCGTATGGCTATATCTTTTCCAAATGTTGCAGGATCACATAGATTTTGACTTATATTATGCAGAATCAAGCCCTTTTCAACATATTTCAGCACCAGCAAGCTGCTAGAAAGGAATCTTTAGTTATTGACACTCTGTTGCAAAAAAGTTTCAACTCAGTGAGATAAACAGTTTTTGACCATATTGCTATATCTTTTCAAATTGTTGCAGGAACACAATGATTTTGACTTATATTATGCAGAATCAAGCCCTTTTCAACATATTTCAGCACCAGCAAGCTGCTAGAATGGAATCTTTAGTTATTGACACTCTTTATCAAAAACGCTTCAACTCAGTGAGATAAACACTTTATGACCGTATGGCTATATATTTTAAAAATGTTGCAGGATCACATAGGTTTTGACTTATATTATGCAGTATCAAGCCCTTTTCAACATATTTCAGCACCAGCAAGCTGCTAGAAAGGAATCTTTAGTTATTGACACTCTTTATCAAAAAAGCTTCAACTCAGTGAGATAAACACTTTTTGACCGTATGGCTATATCTTTTCAAAATGTTGCAGGATCACAATGATTTTGACTTATATTATGCAGAATCAAGCACTTTTCAACATATTTCAGCACCAGCAAGCTGCTAGAAAGGAATCTATAGTTATTGACACTCTTTTCCAAAGACGCTTCAACTCAGTGAGATAAACACTTTTTGACCGTATGGCTATATCTTTTCAAAATGTTGCAGGATCACAATGAATTTGACTTATATTATGCAGAATCAAGCCCTTTTCAACATATTTCAGCACCAGCAAGCTGCTAGAAAGGAATCTTTAGTTATTGACATTCTGTTGCTAAAAAGCTTCAACTCAGTGAGATAAACACTTTTTGACCATATGGCTATATCTTTTTAAAATGTTGCAGGATCACAATGATTTTGACTTATATTATGCAGAATCAAGCCCTTTTCAACATATTTCAGCACCAGCAAGCTGCTAGAAAGGAATCTTTAGTTATTGACACTCTTTATCAAAAAAGCTTCAACTCAGTGAGATAAACACTTTTTGACCGTATGGCTATATCTTTTCAAAATGTTGCATGATCACAATGATTTTGACTTATATTATGCAGAATCAAGCCCTTTTCAACATATTTCAGCACCAGCAAGCTGCTAGAAAGGGATCTTTAGTTATTGACACTCTTTTCCAAAGACGCTTCAACTCAGTGAGATAAACACTTTTTGACCATATGGTTATATCTTTTTAAAATGTTGCAGGATCACAATGATTTTGACTTATATTATGCAGAATCAAGCCCTTTTCAACATATTTCAGCACCAGCAAGCTGCTAGAAAGGAATCTTTAGTTATTGACACTCTGTTGCTAAAAAGCTTCAACTCAGTGAGATAAACACTTTTTGACCATATGGCTTTATCTTTTTAAAATGTTGCAGGATCACAATGATTTTGACTTATATTATGCAGAATCAAGCCCTTTTCAACATATTTCAGTACCAGCAAGCTGCTAGAAAGGAATCTTTAGTTATTGACACTCTTTATCAAAAACGCTTCAACTCAGTGAGATAAACACTTTTTGACCGTATGGCTATATCTTTTCAAAATGTTGCAGGATCACAATGAATTTGACTTATATTATGCAGAATCAAGCCCTTTTCAACATATTTCAGCACCAGCAAGCTGCTAGAAAGGAATCTTTAGTTATTGACATTCTGTTGCTAAAAAGCTTCAACTCAGTGAGATAAACACTTTTTGACCATATGGCTATATCTTTTTAAAATGTTGCAGGATCACAATGATTTTGACTAATATTATGCAGAATCAAGCCCTTTTCAACATATTTCAGCACCAGCAAGCTGCTAGAAAGGAATCTTTAGTCATTGACACTCTGTTGCAAAAAAGCTTCAACTCAGTGAGATAAACACTTTTTGACCATATGGCTATATCTTTTCAAATTGTTGCAGGATCACAATGATTTTGACTTATATTATGCAGAATTAAGCCCTTTTCAACATATTTAAGCACCAGCAAGCTGCTAGAAAAGAATCTTTAGTTATTGACACTCTTTATCAAAAACGCTTCAACTCAGTGAGATAAACACTTTTTGACCGTATGGCTATATCTTTTCAAAATGTTGCAGGATCACAATGAATTTGACTTATATTATGCAGAATCAAGCCCTTTTCAACATATTTCAGCACCAGCAAGCTGCTAAAAAAGGAATCTTTAGTTATTGACACTCTGTTGCTAAAAAGCTTCAACTCAGTGAGATAAACACTTTTTGACCATATGGCTATATCTTTTTAAAATGTTGCAGGATCACAATGATTTTGACTAATATTATGCAGAATCAAGCCCTATTCAACATATTTCAGCACCAGCAAGCTGCTAGAAAGGAATCTTTAGTTATTGACACTCTTTATCAAAAAAGCTTCAACTCAGTGAGATAAACACTTTTTGACTGTATGGCTATATCTTTTCAAAATGCTGCATGATCACAATGATTTTGATTTATATTATGCAGAATCAAGCCCTTTTCAACATATTTCAGCACCAGCAAGCTGCTAGAAAGGGATCTATAGTTATTGACACTCTTTTCCAAAGACGCTTCAACTCAGTGAGATAAACACTTTTTGACCATATGGTTATATCTTTTTAAAATGTTGCAGGATCACAATGATTTTGACTTATATTATGCAGAATCAAGCCCTTTTCAACATATTTCAGCACCAGCAAGCTGCTAGAAAGGAATCTTTAGTTATTGACATTCTGTTGCTAAAAAGCTTCAACTCAGTGAGATAAACACTTTTTGACCATATGGCTTTATCTTTTTAAAATGTTGCAGGATCACAATGATTTTGACTTATATTATGCAGAATCAAGCCCTTTTCAACATATTTCAGCACCAGCAAGCTGCTAGAAAGGAATCTTTAGTTATTGACACTCTTTTGCAAAAAAGCTTCAACTCAGTGAGATAAAAATTTTTTGACCGTATGGCTATATCTTTTCCAAATGTTGCAGGATCACATAGATTTTGACTTATATTATGCAGAATCAAGCCCTTTTCAACATATTTCAGCACCAGCAAGCTGCTAGAAAGGAATCTTTAGTTATTGACACTCTGTTGCAAAAAAGTTTCAACTCAGTGAGATAAACACTTTTTGACCGTATGGCTATATCTTTTCAAATTGTTGCATGATCACAATGATTTTGACTTATATTATGCAGAATCAAGCCCTTTTCAACATATTTCAGCACCAGCAAGCTGCTAGAAAGGAATCTTTAGTTATTGACACTCTTTATCAAAAAAGCTTCAACTCAGTGAGATAAACTCTTTTTGACCATATGGCTATATCTTTTCAAAATGTTGCAGGATCACAATGAATTTGACTTATATTATGCAGAATCAAGCCCTTTTCAACATATTTCAGCACCAGCAAGCTGCTAGAAAGGAATCTTTAGTTATTGACAGTCTTTATCAAAAACGCTTCAACTCTGTGAGATAAACACTTTTTGATTGTATGGCTATATCTTTTCAAAATGTTGCATGATCACAATGATTTTGACTTATATTATGCAAAATCAAGCCCTTTTCAACATATTTCAGCACCAGCAAGCTGCTAGAAAGGAATCTTTAGTTATTGACACTCTTTTGCAAAAAAGCTTCAACTCAGTGAGATAAACACTTTTTGACCGTATGGCTATATCTTTTCAAAATGTTGCAGGATCACATAGATTTTGACTTATATTATGCGGAATCAAGCCCTTTTCAACATATTTCAGCACCAGCAAGCTGCTAGAAAGGAATCTTTAGTTATTGACACTCTGTTGCAAAAAAGTTTCAACTCAGTGAGATAAACACTTTTTGACCGTATGGCTATATCTTTTCAAAATGTTGCAGGATCACAATTAATTTGACTTATATTATGCAGATTTAAGCCCTTTTCAACATATTTCAGCACCAGCAAGCTGCTAGAAAAGAATCTTTAGTTATTGACACTCTTTATCAAAAACGCTTCAACTCAGTGAGATAAACACTTTTTGACCGTAGTGCTATATCTTTTCAAAATGTTGCAGGATCACAATGAATTTGACTTATATTATGCAGAATCAAGCCCTTGACAACATATTTCAGCACCAGCAAGCTGCTAGAAAGGAATCTTTAGTTATTGACATTCTGTTGCTAAAAAGCTTCAACTCAGTGAGATAAACACTTTTTGACCATATGGCTATATCTTTTTAAAATGTTGCAGGATCACAATGATTTTGACTTATATTATGCAGAATCAAGCCCTTTTCAACATATTTCAGCACCAGCAAGCTGCTAGAAAGGAATCTTTAGTTATTGACACTCTGTTGCAAAAAACTAACAACTCAGTGAGATAAACACTTTTTGACCGTATGGCTATATCTTTTCAAAATGTTGCAGGATCACAATGATTTTGACTTATATTATGCAGAATCAAGCCCTTTTCAACATATGTCAGCACCAGCAAGCTGCTAGAAAGGAATCTTTAGTTATTGACACTCTTTATCAAAAAAGCTTCAACTCAGTGAGATAAACACTTTTTGATCGTATGGCTATATCTTTTCAAAATGTTGCAGGATCACAATGATTTTGATTTATATTATGCAGATTCAAGCCCTTTTCAACATATTTCAGCACCAGCAAGCTGCTAGAAAGGGATCTATAGTTATTGACACTCTTTTCCAAAGACACTTCAACTCAGTGAGATAAACACTTTTTGACCATATGGTTATATCTTTTTAAAATGTTGCAGGATCACAATGATTTTGACTTATATTATGCAGAATCAAGCCCTTTTCAACATATTTCAGCACCAGCAAGCTGCTAGAAAGGAATCTTTAGTTATTGACACTCTGTTGCTAAAAAGCTTCAACTCAGTGAGATAAACACTTTTTGACCATATGGCTTTATCTTTTTAAAATGTTGCAGGATCACAATGATTTTGACTTATATTATGCAGAATCAAGCCCTTTTCAACATATTTCAGCACCAGCAAGCTGCTAGAAAGGAATCTTTAGTTATTGACACTCTTTTGCAAAAAAGCTTCAACTCAGTGAGATAAAAATTTTTTGACCGTATGGCTATATCTTTTCCAAATGTTGCAGGATCACAATGATTTTGACTTATATTATGCAGAATCAAGCCCTTTTCAACATATTTCAGCACCAGCAAGCTGCTAGAAAGGAATCTTTAGTTATTGACACTCTGTTGCAAAAAAGTTTCAACTCAGTGAGATAAACAGTTTTTGACCATATTGCTATATCTTTTCAAAATGTTGCAGGAACACAATGATTTTGACTTATATTATGCAGAATCAAGCCCTTTTCAACATATTTCAGCACCAGCAAGCTGCTAGAATGGAATCTTTAGTTATTGACACTCTTTATCAAAAACGCTTCAACTCAGTGAGATAAACACTTTATGACCGTATGGCTATATATTTTAAAAATGTTGCAGGATCACATAGGTTTTGACTTATATTATGCAGTATCAAGCCCTTTTCAACATATTTCAGCACCAGCAAGCTGCTAGAAAGGAATCTTTAGTTATTGACACTCTTTATCAAAAAAGCTTCAACTCAGTGAGATAAACACTTTTTGACCGTATGGCTATATCTTTTCAAAATGTTGCAGGATCACAATGATTTTGACTTATATTATGCAGAATCAAGCACTTTTCAACATATTTCAGCACCAGCAAGCTGCTAGAAAGGAATCTATAGTTATTGACACTCTGTTGCTAAAAAGCTTCAACTCAGTGAGATAAACACTTTTTGACCATATGGCTATATCTTTTTAAAATGTTGCAGGATCACAATGATTTTGACTAATATTATGCAGAATCAAGCCCTATTCAACATATTTCAGCACCAGCAAGCTGCTAGAAAGGAATCTTTAGTTATTGACACTCTTTATCAAAAAAGCTTCAACTCAGTGAGATAAACACTTTTTGACTGTATGGCTATATCTTTTCAAAATGCTGCATGATCACAATGATTTTGATTTATATTATGCAGAATCAAGCCCTTTTCAACATATTTCAGCACCAGCAAGCTGCTAGAAAGGGATCTATAGTTATTGACACTCTTTTCCAAAGACGCTTCAACTCAGTGAGATAAACACTTTTTGACCATATGGTTATATCTTTTTAAAATGTTGCAGGATCACAATGATTTTGACTTATATTATGCAGAATCAAGCCCTTTTCAACATATTTCAGCACCAGCAAGCTGCTAGAAAGGAATCTTTAGTTATTGACACTCTGTTGCTAAAAAGCTTCAACTCAGTGAGATAAACACTTTTTGACCATATGGCTTTATCTTTTTAAAATGTTGCAGGATCACAATGATTTTGAGTTATATTATGCAGAATCAAGCCCTTTTCAACATATTTCAGCACCAGCAAGCTGCTAGAAAGGAATCTTTAGTTATTGACACTCTTTTGCAAAAAAGCTTCAACTCAGTGAGATAAAAATTTTTTGACCGTATGGCTATATCTTTTCCAAATGTTGCAGGATCACATAGATTTTGACTTATATTATGCAGAATCAAGCCCTTTTCAACATATTTCAGCACCAGCAAGCTGCTAGAAAGGAATCTTTAGTTATTGACACTCTGTTGCAAAAAAGTTTCAACTCAGTGAGATAAACACTTTTTGACCGTATGGCTATATCTTTTCAAATTGTTGCATGATCACAATGATTTTGACTTATATTATGCAGAATCAAGCCCTTTTCAACATATTTCAGCACCAGCAAGCTGCTAGAAAGGAATCTTTAGTTATTGACACTCTTTATCAAAAAAGCTTCAACTCAGTGAGATAAACTCTTTTTGACCATATGGCTATATCTTTTCAAAATGTTGCAGGATCACAATGAATTTGACTTATATTATGCAGAATCAAGCCCTTTTCAACATATTTCAGCACCAGCAAGCTGCTAGAAAGGAATCTTTAGTTATTGACAGTCTTTATCAAAAACGCTTCAACTCTGTGAGATAAACACTTTTTGATTGTATGGCTATATCTTTTCAAAATGTTGCATGATCACAATGATTTTGACTTATATTATGCAAAATCAAGCCCTTTTCAACATATTTCAGCACCAGCAAGCTGCTAGAAAGGAATCTTTAGTTATTGACACTCTTTTGCAAAAAAGCTTCAACTCAGTGAGATAAACACTTTTTGACCGTATGGCTATATCTTTTCAAAATGTTGCAGGATCACATAGATTTTGACTTATATTATGCGGAATCAAGCCCTTTTCAACATATTTCAGCACCAGCAAGCTGCTAGAAAGGAATCTTTAGTTATTGACACTCTGTTGCAAAAAAGTTTCAACTCAGTGAGATAAACACTTTTTGACCGTATGGGTATATCTTTTCAAAATGTTGCAGGATCACAATTAATTTGACTTATATTATGCAGATTTAAGCCCTTTTCAACATATTTCAGCACCAGCAAGCTGCTAGAAAAGAATCTTTACTTATTGACACTCTTTATCAAAAACGCTTCAACTCAGTGAGATAAACACTTTTTGACCGTAGTGCTATATCTTTTCAAAATGTTGCAGGATCACAATGAATTTGACTTATATTATGCAGAATCAAGCCCTTGACAACATATTTCAGCACCAGCAAGCTGCTAGAAAGGAATCTTTAGTTATTGACATTCTGTTGCTAAAAAGCTTCAACTCAGTGAGATAAACACTTTTTGACCATATGGCTATATCTTTTTAAAATGTTGCAGGATCACAATGATTTTGACTTATATTATGCAGAATCAAGCCCTTTTCAACATATTTCAGCACCAGCAAGCTGCTAGAAAGGAATCTTTAGTTATTGACACTCTGTTGCAAAAAAGTAACAACTCAGTGAGATAAACACTTTTTGACCGTATGGCTATATCTTTTCAAAATGTTGCAGGATCACAATGATTTTGACTTATATTATGCAGAATTAAGCCCTTTTCAACATATGTCAGCACCAGCAAGCTGCTAGAAAGGAATCTTTAGTTATTGACACTCTTTATCAAAAAAGCTTCAACTCAGTGAGATAAACACTTTTTGATCGTATGGCTATATCTTTTCAAAATGTTGCAGGATCACAATGATTTTGATTTATATTATGCAGAATCAAGCCCTTTTCAACATATTTCAGCACCAGCAAGCTGCTAGAAAGGGATCTATAGTTATTGACACTCTTTTCCAAAGACGCTTCAACTCAGTGAGATAAACACTTTTTGACCATATGGTTATATCTTTTTAAAATGTTGCAGGATCACAATGATTTTGACTTATATTATGCAGAATCAAGCCCTTTTCAACATATTTCAGCACCAGCAAGCTGCTAGAAAGGAATCTTTAGTTATTGACACTCTGTTGCTAAAAAGCTTCAACTCAGTGAGATAAACACTTTTTGACCATATGGCTTTATCTTTTTAAAATGTTGCAGGATCACAATGATTTTGAGTTATATTATGCAGAATCAAGCCCTTTTCAACATATTTCAGCACCAGCAAGCTGCTAGAAAGGAATCTTTAGTTATTGACACTCTTTTGCAAAAAAGCTTCAACTCAGTGAGATAAAAATTTTTTGACCGTATGGCTATATCTTTTCCAAATGTTGCAGGATCACATAGATTTTGACTTATATTATGCAGAATCAAGCCCTTTTCAACATATTTCAGCACCAGCAAGCTGCTAGAAAGGAATCTTTAGTTATTGACACTCTGTTGCAAAAAAGTTTCAACTCAGTGAGATAAACAGTTTTTGACCATATTGCTATATCTTTTCAAAATGTTGCAGGAACACAATGATTTTGACTTATATTATGCAGAATCAAGCCCTTTTCAACATATTTCAGCACCAGCAAGCTGCTAGAATGGAATCTTTAGTTATTGACACTCTTTATCAAAAACGCTTCAACTCAGTGAGATAAACACTTTATGACCGTATGGCTATATATTTTAAAAATGTTGCAGGATCACATAGGTTTTGACTTATATTATGCAGTATCAAGCCCTTTTCAACATATTTCAGCACCAGCAAGCTGCTAGAAAGGAATCTTTAGTTATTGACACTCTTTATCAAAAAAGCTTCAACTCAGTGAGATAAACACTTTTTGACCGTATGGCTATATCTTTTCAAAATGTTGCAGGATCACAATGATTTTGACTTATATTATGCAGAATCAAGCACTTTTCAACATATTTCAGCACCAGCAAGCTGCTAGAAAGGAATCTATAGTTATTGACACTCTTTTCCAAAGACGCTTCAACTCAGTGAGATAAACACTTTTTGACCGTATGGCTATATCTTTTCAAAATGTTGCAGGATCACAATGAATTTGACTTATATTATGCAGAATCAAGCCCTTTTCAACATATTTCAGCACCAGCAAGCTGCTAGAAAGGAATCTTTAGTTATTGACATTCTGTTGCTAAAAAGCTTCAACTCAGTGAGATAAACACTTTTTGACCATATGGCTATATCTTTTTAAAATGTTGCAGGATCACAATGATTTTGACTTATATTATGCAGAATCAAGCCCTTTTCAACATATTTCAGCACCAGCAAGCTGCTAGAAAGGAATCTTTAGTTATTGACACTCTTTATCAAAAAAGCTTCAACTCAGTGAGATAAACACTTTTTGACCGTATGGCTATATCTTTTCAAAATGTTGCATGATCACAATGATTTTGACTTATATTATGCAGAATCAAGCCCTTTTCAACATATTTCAGCACCAGCAAGCTGCTAGAAAGGGATCTTTAGTTATTGACACTCTTTTCCAAAGACGCTTCAACTCAGTGAGATAAACACTTTTTGACCATATGGTTATATCTTTTTAAAATGTTGCAGGATCACAATGATTTTGACTTATATTATGCAGAATCAAGCCCTTTTCAACATATTTCAGCACCAGCAAGCTGCTAGAAAGGAATCTTTAGTTATTGACACTCTGTTGCTAAAAAGCTTCAACTCAGTGAGATAAACACTTTTTGACCATATGGCTTTATCTTTTTAAAATGTTGCAGGATCACAATGATTTTGACTTATATTATGAAGAATCAAGCCCTTTTCAACATATTTCAGTACCAGCAAGCTGCTAGAAAGGAATCTTTAGTTATTGACACTCTTTATCAAAAACGCTTCAACTCAGTGAGATAAACACTTTTTGACCGTATGGCTATATCTTTTCAAAATGTTGCAGGATCACAATGAATTTGACTTATATTATGCAGAATCAAGCCCTTTTCAACATATTTCAGCACCAGCAAGCTGCTAGAAAGGAATCTTTAGTTATTGACATTCTGTTGCTAAAAAGCTTCAACTCAGTGAGATAAACACTTTTTGACCATATGGCTATATCTTTTTAAAATGTTGCAGGATCACAATGATTTTGACTAATATTATGCAGAATCAAGCCCTTTTCAACATATTTCAGCACCAGCAAGCTGCTAGAAAGGAATCTTTAGTCATTGACACTCTGTTGCAAAAAAGCTTCAACTCAGTGAGATAAACACTTTTTGACCATATGGCTATATCTTTTCAAATTGTTGCAGGATCACAATGATTTTGACTTATATTATGCAGAATTAAGCCCTTTTCAACATATTTAAGCACCAGCAAGCTGCTAGAAAAGAATCTTTAGTTATTGACACTCTTTATCAAAAACGCTTCAACTCAGTGAGATAAACACTTTTTGACCGTATGGCTATATCTTTTCAAAATGTTGCAGGATCACAATGAATTTGACTTATATTATGCAGAATCAAGCCCTTTTCAACATATTTCAGCACCAGCAAGCTGCTAGAAAGGAATCTTTAGTTATTGACACTCTGTTGCTAAAAAGCTTCAACTCAGTGAGATAAACACTTTTTGACCATATGGCTATATCTTTTTAAAATGTTGCAGGATCACAATGATTTTGACTAATATTATGCAGAATCAAGCCCTATTCAACATATTTCAGCACCAGCAAGCTGCTAGAAAGGAATCTTTAGTTATTGACACTCTTTATCAAAAAAGCTTCAACTCAGTGAGATAAACACTTTTTGACTGTATGGCTATATCTTTTCAAAATGCTGCATGATCACAATGATTTTGATTTATATTATGCAGAATTAAGCCCTTTTCAACATATTTAAGCACCAGCAAGCTGCTAGAAAAGAATCTTTAGTTATTGACACTCTTTATCAAAAACGCTTCAACTCAGTGAGATAAACACTTTTTGACCGTATGGCTATATCTTTTCAAAATGTTGCAGGATCACAATGAATTTGACTTATATTATGCAGAATCAAGCCCTTTTCAACATATTTCAGCACCAGCAAGCTGCTAGAAAGGAATCTTTAGTTATTGACACTCTGTTGCTAAAAAGCTTCAACTCAGTGAGATAAACACTTTTTGACCATATGGCTATATCTTTTTAAAATGTTGCAGGATCACAATGATTTTGACTAATATTATGCAGAATCAAGCCCTATTCAACATATTTCAGCACCAGCAAGCTGCTAGAAAGGAATCTTTAGTTATTGACACTCTTTATCAAAAAAGCTTCAACTCAGTGAGATAAACACTTTTTGACTGTATGGCTATATCTTTTCAAAATGCTGCATGATCACAATGATTTTGATTTATATTATGCAGAATCAAGCCCTTTTCAACATATTTCAGCACCAGCAAGCTGCTAGAAAGGGATCTATAGTTATTGACACTCTTTTCCAAAGACGCTTCAACTCAGTGAGATAAACACTTTTTGACCATATGGTTATATCTTTTTAAAATGTTGCAGGATCACAATGATTTTGACTTATATTATGCAGAATCAAGCCCTTTTCAACATATTTCAGCACCAGCAAGCTGCTAGAAAGGAATCTTTAGTTATTGACACTCTGTTGCTAAAAAGCTTCAACTCAGTGAGATAAACACTTTTTGACCATATGGCTTTATCTTTTTAAAATGTTGCAGGATCACAATGATTTTGAGTTATATTATGCAGAATCAAGCCCTTTTCAACATATTTCAGCACCAGCAAGCTGCTAGAAAGGAATCTTTAGTTATTGACACTCTTTTGCAAAAAAGCTTCAACTCAGTGAGATAAAAATTTTTTGACCGTATGGCTATATCTTTTCCAAATGTTGCAGGATCACATAGATTTTGACTTATATTATGCAGAATCAAGCCCTTTTCAACATATTTCAGCACCAGCAAGCTGCTAGAAAGGAATCTTTAGTTATTGACACTCTGTTGCAAAAAAGTTTCAACTCAGTGAGATAAACACTTTTTGACCATATGGCTTTATCTTTTTAAAATGTTGCAGGATCACAATGATTTTGACTTATATTATGAAGAATCAAGCCCTTTTCAACATATTTCAGTACCAGCAAGCTGCTAGAAAGGAATCTTTAGTTATTGACACTCTTTATCAAAAACGCTTCAACTCAGTGAGATAAACACTTTTTGACCGTATGGCTATATCTTTTCAAAATGTTGCAGGATCACAATGAATTTGACTTATATTATGCAGAATCAAGCCCTTTTCAACATATTTCAGCACCAGCAAGCTGCTAGAAAGGAATCTTTAGTTATTGACATTCTGTTGCTAAAAAGCTTCAACTCAGTGAGATAAACACTTTTTGACCATATGGCTATATCTTTTTAAAATGTTGCAGGATCACAATGATTTTGACTAATATTATGCAGAATCAAGCCCTTTTCAACATATTTCAGCACCAGCAAGCTGCTAGAAAGGAATCTTTAGTCATTGACACTCTGTTGCAAAAAAGCTTCAACTCAGTGAGATAAACACTTTTTGACCATATGGCTATATCTTTTCAAATTGTTGCAGGATCACAATGATTTTGACTTATATTATGCAGAATTAAGCCCTTTTCAACATATTTAAGCACCAGCAAGCTGCTAGAAAAGAATCTTTAGTTATTGACACTCTTTATCAAAAACGCTTCAACTCAGTGAGATAAACACTTTTTGACCGTATGGCTATATCTTTTCAAAATGTTGCAGGATCACAATGAATTTGACTTATATTATGCAGAATCAAGCCCTTTTCAACATATTTCAGCACCAGCAAGCTGCTAGAAAGGAATCTTTAGTTATTGACACTCTGTTGCTAAAAAGCTTCAACTCAGTGAGATAAACACTTTTTGACCATATGGCTATATCTTTTTAAAATGTTGCAGGATCACAATGATTTTGACTAATATTATGCAGAATCAAGCCCTATTCAACATATTTCAGCACCAGCAAGCTGCTAGAAAGGAATCTTTAGTTATTGACACTCTTTATCAAAAAAGCTTCAACTCAGTGAGATAAACACTTTTTGACTGTATGGCTATATCTTTTCAAAATGCTGCATGATCACAATGATTTTGATTTATATTATGCAGAATTAAGCCCTTTTCAACATATTTAAGCACCAGCAAGCTGCTAGAAAAGAATCTTTAGTTATTGACACTCTTTATCAAAAACGCTTCAACTCAGTGAGATAAACACTTTTTGACCGTATGGCTATATCTTTTCAAAATGTTGCAGGATCACAATGAATTTGACTTATATTATGCAGAATCAAGCCCTTTTCAACATATTTCAGCACCAGCAAGCTGCTAGAAAGGAATCTTTAGTTATTGACACTCTGTTGCTAAAAAGCTTCAACTCAGTGAGATAAACACTTTTTGACCATATGGCTATATCTTTTTAAAATGTTGCAGGATCACAATGATTTTGACTAATATTATGCAGAATCAAGCCCTATTCAACATATTTCAGCACCAGCAAGCTGCTAGAAAGGAATCTTTAGTTATTGACACTCTTTATCAAAAAAGCTTCAACTCAGTGAGATAAACACTTTTTGACTGTATGGCTATATCTTTTCAAAATGCTGCATGATCACAATGATTTTGATTTATATTATGCAGAATCAAGCCCTTTTCAACATATTTCAGCACCAGCAAGCTGCTAGAAAGGGATCTATAGTTATTGACACTCTTTTCCAAAGACGCTTCAACTCAGTGAGATAAACACTTTTTGACCATATGGTTATATCTTTTTAAAATGTTGCAGGATCACAATGATTTTGACTTATATTATGCAGAATCAAGCCCTTTTCAACATATTTCAGCACCAGCAAGCTGCTAGAAAGGAATCTTTAGTTATTGACACTCTGTTGCTAAAAAGCTTCAACTCAGTGAGATAAACACTTTTTGACCATATGGCTTTATCTTTTTAAAATGTTGCAGGATCACAATGATTTTGAGTTATATTATGCAGAATCAAGCCCTTTTCAACATATTTCAGCACCAGCAAGCTGCTAGAAAGGAATCTTTAGTTATTGACACTCTTTTGCAAAAAAGCTTCAACTCAGTGAAATAAAAATTTTTTGACCGTATGGCTATATCTTTTCCAAATGTTGCAGGATCACATAGATTTTGACTTATATTATGCAGAATCAAGCCCTTTTCAACATATTTCAGCACCAGCAAGCTGCTAGAAAGGAATCTTTAGTTATTGACACTCTGTTGCAAAAAAGTTTCAACTCAGTGAGATAAACACTTTTTGACCGTATGGCTATATCTTTTCAAATTGTTGCATGATCACAATGATTTTGACTTATATTATGCAGAATCAAGCCCTTTTCAACATATTTCAGCACCAGCAAGCTGCTAGAAAGGAATCTTTAGTTATTGACACTCTTTATCAAAAAAGCTTCAACTCAGTGAGATAAACTCTTTTTGACCATATGGCTATATCTTTTCAAAATGTTGCAGGATCACAATGAATTTGACTTATATTATGCAGAATCAAGCCCTTTTCAACATATTTCAGCACCAGCAAGCTGCTAGAAAGGAATCTTTAGTTATTGACAGTCTTTATCAAAAACGCTTCAACTCTGTGAGATAAACACTTTTTGATTGTATGGCTATATCTTTTCAAAATGTTGCATGATCACAATGATTTTGACTTATATTATGCAAAATCAAGCCCTTTTCAACATATTTCAGCACCAGCAAGCTGCTAGAAAGGAATCTTTAGTTATTGACACTCTTTTGCAAAAAAGCTTCAACTCAGTGAGATAAACACTTTTTGACCGTATGGCTATATCTTTTCAAAATGTTGCAGGATCACATAGATTTTGACTTATATTATGCGGAATCAAGCCCTTTTCAACATATTTCAGCACCAGCAAGCTGCTAGAAAGGAATCTTTAGTTATTGACACTCTGTTGCAAAAAAGTTTCAACTCAGTGAGATAAACACTTTTTGACCGTATGGCTATATCTTTTCAAAATGTTGCAGGATCACAATTAATTTGACTTATATTATGCAGATTTAAGCCCTTTTCAACATATTTCAGCACCAGCAAGCTGCTAGAAAAGAATCTTTAGTTATTGACACTCTTTATCAAAAACGCTTCAACTCAGTGAGATAAACACTTTTTGACCGTAGTGCTATATCTTTTCAAAATGTTGCAGGATCACAATGAATTTGACTTATATTATGCAGAATCAAGCCCTTGACAACATATTTCAGCACCAGCAAGCTGCTAGAAAGGAATCTTTAGTTATTGACATTCTGTTGCTAAAAAGCTTCAACTCAGTGAGATAAACACTTTTTGACCATATGGCTATATCTTTTTAAAATGTTGCAGGATCACAATGATTTTGACTTATATTATGCAGAATCAAGCCCTTTTCAACATATTTCAGCACCAGCAAGCTGCTAGAAAGGAATCTTTAGTTATTGACACTCTGTTGCAAAAAAGTAACAACTCAGTGAGATAAACACTTTTTGACCGTATGGCTATATCTTTTCAAAATGTTGCAGGATCACAATGATTTTGACTTATATTATGCAGAATCAAGCCCTTTTCAACATATGTCAGCACCAGCAAGCTGCTAGAAAGGAATCTTTAGTTATTGACACTCTTTATCAAAAAAGCTTCAACTCAGTGAGATAAACACTTTTTGATCGTATGGCTATATCTTTTCAAAATGTTGCAGGATCACAATGATTTTGACTTATATTATGCAGAATCAAGCACTTTTCAACATATTTCAGCACCAGCAAGCTGCTAGAAAGGAATCTATAGTTATTGACACTCTTTTCCAAAGACGCTTCAACTCAGTGAGATAAACACTTCTTGACCATATGGCTATATCTTTTTTAAAATGTTTCAGGATCACAATAATTTTGACTTATATTATGCAGAATCAAGCCCTTTTCAACTTATTTCAGCACCAGCAAGCTGCTAGAAAGGAATCTTTAGTTATTGAAACTCTGTTGCAAAAAAGCTTCAACTCAGTGAGATAAACACTTTTTGACCATATGGCTATATCTTTTCAAATTGTTACAGGATCACAATGATTTTGACTTATATTATGCAGAATTAAGCCCTTTTCAACATATTTCAGCACCAGCAAGCTGCTAGAAAAGAATCTTTAGTTATTGACACTCTTTATCAAAAACGCTTCAACTCAGTGAGATAAACACTTTTTGACCGTATGGCTATATCTTTTCAAAATGTTGCAGGATCACAATGATTTTGACTTATATTATGCAGAATCAAGCCCTTTTCAACATATGTCAGCACCAGCAAGCTGCTAGAAAGGAATCTTTAGTCATTGACACTCTGTTGCAAAAAAGCTTCAACTCAGTGAGATAAACACTTTTTGACCGTATGGCTATATCTTTTCAAATTGTTGCAGGATCACAATGAATTTGACTTATATTATGCAGAATCAAGCCCTTTTCAACATATTTCAGCACCAGCAAGCTGCTAGAAAAGAATCTTTAGTTATTGACACTCTTTATCAAAAACGCTTCAACTCAGTGAGATAAACACTTTTTGACCGTAGTGCTATATCTTTTCAAAATGTTGCAGGATCACAATGAATTTGACTTATATTATGCAGAATCAAGCCCTTGACAACATATTTCAGCACCAGCAAGCTGCTAGAAAGGAATCTTTAGTTATTGACATTCTGTTGCTAAAAAGCTTCAACTCAGTGAGATAAACACTTTTTGACCATATGGCTATATCTTTTTAAAATGTTGCAGGATCACAATGATTTTGACTTATATTATGCAGAATCAAGCCCTTTTCAACATATTTCAGCACCAGCAAGCTGCTAAAAAGGAATCTTTAGTTATTGACACTCTGTTGCAAAAAAGTAACAACTCAGTGAGATAAACACTTTTTGACCGTATGGCTATATCTTTTCAAAATGTTGCAGGATCACAATGATTTTGACTTATATTATGCAGAATCAAGCCCTTTTCAACATATGTCAGCACCAGCAAGCTGCTAGAAAGGAATCTTTAGTTATTGACACTCTTTATCAAAAACGCTTCAACTCAGTGAGATAAACACTTTTTGATCGTATGGCTATATCTTTTCAAAATGTTGCAGGATCACAATGATTTTGACTTATATTATGCAGAATCAAGCACTTTTCAACATATTTCAGCACCAGCAAGCTGCTAGAAAGGAATCTATAGTTATTGACACTCTTTTCCAAAGACGCTTCAACTCAGTGAGATAAACACTTCTTGACCATATGGCTATATCTTTTTTAAAATGTTTCAGGATCACAATAATTTTGACTTATATTATGCAGAATCAAGCCCTTTTCAACTTATTTCAGCACCAGCAAGCTGCTAGAAAGGAATCTTTAGTTATTGAAACTCTGTTGCAAAAAAGCTTCAACTCAGTGAGATAAACTCTTTTTGACCATATGGCTATATCTTTTCAAATTGTTACAGGATCACAATGATTTTGACTTATATTATGCAGAATTAAGCCCTTTTCAACATATTTCAGCACCAGCAAGCTGCTAGAAAAGAATCTTTAGTTATTGACACTCTTTATCAAAAACGCTTCAACTCAGTGAGATAAACACGTTTTGACCGTATGGCTATATCTTTTCAAAATGTTGCAGGATCACAATGATTTTGACTTATATTATGCAGAATCAAGCCCTTTTCAACATATGTCAGCACCAGCAAGCTGCTAGAAAGGAATCTTTAGTCATTGACACTCTGTTGCAAAAAAGCTTCAACTCAGTGAGATAAACACTTTTTGACCGTATGGCTATATCTTTTCAAATTGTTGCAGGATCACAATGAATTTGACTTATATTATGCAGAATCAAGCCCTTTTCAACATATTTCAGCACCAGCAAGCTGCTAGAAAGGAATCTTTAGTAATTGACATTCTGTTGCTAAAAAGCTTCAACTCAGTGAGATAAACACTTTTTGACCATATGGCTATATCTTTTTAAAATGTTGCAGGATCACAATGATTTTGACTAATATTATGCAGAATCAAGCCCTTTTCAACATATTTCAGCACCAGCAAGCTGCTAGAAAGGAATCTTTAGTCATTGACACTCTTTATCAAAAAAGCTTCAACTCAGTGAGATAAACACTTTTTGACCGTATGGCTATATCTTTTCAAAATGTTGCATGATCACAATGATTTTGATTTATATTATGCAGAATCAAGCCCTTTTCAACATATTTCAGCACCAGCAAGCTGCTAGAAAGGGATCTATAGTTATTGACACTCTTTTCCAAAGACGCTTCAACTGAGTGAGATAAACACTTTTTGACCATATGGTTATATCTTTTTAAAATGTTGCAGGATCACAATGATTTTGACTTATATTATGCAGAATCAAGCCCTTTTCAACATATTTCAGCACCAGCAAGCTGCTAGAAAGGAATCTTTAGTTATTGACACTCTGTTGCTAAAAAGCTTCAACTCAGTGAGATAAACACTTTTTGACCATATGGCTTTATCTTTTTAAAATGTTGCAGGATCACAATGATTTTGACTTATATTATGCAGAATCAAGCCCTTTTCAACATATTTCAGCACCAGCAAGCTGCTAGAAAGGAATCTTTAGTTATTGACACTCTTTTGCAAAAAAGCTTCAACTCAGTGAGATAAACACTTTTTGACCATATGGCTATATCTTTTCAAAATGTTTCAGGATCACAATAATTTTGACTTATATTATACAGAATTAAGCCCTTTTCAACATATTTAAGCACCAGCAAGCTGCTAGAAAATAATCTTTAGTTATTGACACTCTTTATCAAAAACGCTTCAACTCAGTGAGATAAACACTTTTTGACCGTATGGCTATATCTTTTCAAAATGTTGCAGGATCACAATGAATTTGACTTATATTATGCAGAATCAAGCCCTTTTCAACATATTTCAGCACCAGCAAGCTGCTAGAAAGGAATCTTTAGTTATTGACATTCTGTTGCTAAAAAGCTTCAACTCAGTGAGATAAACACTTTTTGACCATATGGCTATATCTTTTTAAAATGTTGCAGGATCACAATGATTTTGACTAATATTATGCAAAATCAAGCCCTTTTCAACATATTTCAGCACCAGCAAGCTGCTAGAAAGGAATCTTTAGTCATTGACACTCTGTTGCAAAAAAGCTTCAACTCAGTGAGATAAACACTTTTTGACCATATGGCTATATCTTTTCAAATTGTTGCAGGATCACAATGATTTTGACTTATATTATGCAGAATTAAGCCCTTTTCAACATATTTAAGCACCAGCAAGCTGCTAGAAAAGAATCTTTAGTTATTGACACTCTTTATCAAAAACGCTTCAACTCAGTGAGATAAACACTTTTTGACCGTATGGCTATATCTTTTCAAAATGTTGCAGGATCACAATGAATTTGACTTATATTATGCAGAATCAAGCCCTTTTCAACATATTTCAGCACCAGCAAGCTGCTAGAAAGGAATCTTTAGTTATTGACATTCTGTTGCTAAAAAGCTTCAACTCAGTGAGATAAACACTTTTTGACCATATGGCTATATCTTTTTAAAATGTTGCAGGATCACAATGATTTTGACTAATATTATGCAGAATCAAGCCCTATTCAACATATTTCAGCACCAGCAAGCTGCTAGAAAGGAATCTTTAGTTATTGACACTCTTTATCAAAAAAGCTTCAACTCAGTGAGATAAACACTTTTTGACTGTATGGCTATATCTTTTCAAAATGTTGCATGATCACAATGCTTTTGATTTATATTATGCAGAATCAAGCCCTTTTCAACATATTTCAGCACCAGCAAGCTGCTAGAAAAGAATCTTTAGTTATTGACACTCTTTATCAAAAACGCTTCAACTCAGTGAGATAAACACTTTTTGACCATATGGCTATATCTTTTCAAAATGTTGCAGGATCACAATGAATTTGACTTATATTATGCAGAATCAAGCCCTTGACAACATATTTCAGCACCAGCAAGCTGCTAGAAAGGAATCTTTAGTTATTGACACTCTGTTGCAAAAAAGTAACAACTCAGTGAGATAAACACTTTTTGACCGTATGGCTATATCTTTTCAAAATGTTGCAGGATCACAATGATTTTGACTTATATTATGCAGAATCAAGCCCTTTTCAACATATGTCAGCACCAGCAAGCTGCTAGAAAGGAATCTTTAGTTATTGACACTCTTTATCAAAAAAGCTTCAACTCAGTGAGATAAACACTTTTTGATCGTATGGCTATATCTTTTCAAAATGTTGCAGGATCACAATGATTTAGACTTATATTATGCAGAATCAAGCACTTTTCAACATATTTCAGCACCAGCAAGCTGCTAGAAAGGAATCTATAGTTATTGACACTCTTTTCCAAAGACGCTTCAACTCAGTGAGATAAACACTTCTTGACCATATGGCTATATCTTTTTTAAAATGTTTCAGGATCACAATAATTTTGACTTATATTATGCAGAATCAAGCCCTTTTCAACTTATTTCAGCACCAGCAAGCTGCTAGAAAGGAATCTTTAGTCATTGAAACTCTGTTGCAAAAAAGCTTCAACTCAGTGAGATAAACACTTTTTGACCATATGGCTATATCTTTTCAAATTGTTACAGGATCACAATGATTTTGACTTATATTATGCAGAATTAAGCCCTTTTCAACATATTTCAGCACCAGCAAGCTGCTAGAAAAGAATCTTTAGTTATTGACACTCTTTATCAAAAACGCTTCAACTCAGTGAGATAAACACTTTTTGACCGTATGGCTATATCTTTTCAAAATGTTGCAGGATCACAATGATTTTGACTTATATTATGCAGAGTCAAGCCCTTTTCAACATATGTCAGCACCAGCAAGCTGCTAGAAAGGAATCTTTAGTCATTGACACTCTGTTGCAAAAAAGCTTCAACTCAGTGAGATAAACACTTTTTGACCGTATGGCTATATCTTTTCAAATTGTTGCAGGATCACAATGAATTTGACTTATATTATGCAGAATCAAGCCCTTTTCAACATATTTCAGCACCAGCAAGCTGCTAGAAAGGAATCTTTAGTAATTGACATTCTGTTGCTAAAAAGCTTCAACTCAGTGAGATAAACACTTTTTGACCATATGGCTATATCTTTTTAAAATGTTGCAGGATCACCATGATTTTGACTAATATTATGCAGAATCAAGCCCTTTTCAACATATTTCAGCACCAGCAAGCTGCTAGAAAGGAATCTTTAGTCATTGACACTCTTTATCAAAAAAGCTTCAACTCAGTGAGATAAACACTTTTTGACCGTATGGCTATATCTTTTCAAAATGTTGCATGATCACAATGATTTTGATTTATATTATGCAGAATCAAGCCCTTTTCAACATATTTCAGCACCAGCAAGCTGCTAGAAAGGGATCTTTAGTTATTGACACTCTTTTCCAAAGACGCTTCAACTGAGTGAGATAAACACTTTTTGACCATATGGTTATATCTTTTTAAAATGTTGCAGGATCACAATGATTTTGACTTATATTATGCAGAATCAAGCCCTTTTCAACATATTTCAGCACCAGCAAGCTGCTAGAAAGGAATCTTTAGTTATTGACACTCTTTTGCAAAAAAGCTTCAACTCAGTGAGATAAACACTTTTTGACCATATGGCTATATATTTTCAAAATGTTTCAGGATCACAATAATTTTGACTTATATTATGCAGAATTAAGCCCTTTTCAACATATTTAAGCACCAGCAAGCTGCTAGAAAAGAATCTTTAGTTATTGACACTCTTTATCAAAAACGCTTCAACTCAGTGAGATAAACACTTTTTGACCGTATGGCTATATCTTTTCAAAATGTTGCAGGATCACAATGAATTTGACTTATATTATGCAGAATCAAGCCCTTTTCAACATATTTCAGCACCAGCAAGCTGCTAGAAAGGAATCTTTAGTTATTGACATTCTGTTGCTAAAAAGCTTCAACTCAGTGAGATAAACACTTTTTGACCATATGGCTATATCTTTTTAAAATGTTGCAGGATCACAATGATTTTGACTAATATTATGCAGAATCAAGCCCTTTTCAACATATTTCAGCACCAGCAAGCTGCTAGAAAGGAATCTTTAGTCATTGACACTCTGTTGCAAAAAAGCTTCAACTCAGTGAGATAAACACTTTTTGACCATATGGCTATATCTTTTCAAATTGTTGTAGGATCACAATGATTTTGACTTATATTATGCAGAATTAAGCCCTTTTCAACATATTTAAGCACCAGCAAGCTGCTAGAAAAGAATCTTTAGTTATTGACACTCTTTATCAAAAACGCTTCAACTCAGTGAGATAAACACTTTTTGACCGTATGGCTATATCTTTTCAAAATGTTGCAGGATCACAATGAATTTGACTTATATTATGCAGAATCAAGCCCTTTTCAACATATTTCAGCACCAGCAAGCTGCTAGAAAGGAATCTTTAGTTATTGACATTCTGTTGCTAAAAAGCTTCAACTCAGTGAGATAAACACTTTTTGACCATATGGCTATATCTTTTTAAAATGTTGCAGGATCACAATGATTTTGACTAATATTATGCAGAATCAAGCCCTTTTCAACATATTTCAGCACCAGCAAGCTGCTAGAAAGGAATCTTTAGTTATTGACACTCTTTATCAAAAAAGCTTCAACTCAGTGAGATAAACACTTTTTGACTGTATGGCTATATCTTTTCAAAATGTTGCATGATCACAATGCTTTTGATTTATATTATGCAGAATCAAGCCCTTTTCAATATATTTCAGCACCAGCAAGCTGCTAGAAAAGAATCTTTAGTTATTGACACTCCTTATCAAAAACGCTTCAACTCAGTGAGATAAACACTTTTTGACCGTATGGCTATATCTTTTCAAAATGTTGCAGGATCACAATGATTTTGACTTATATTATGCAGAAGCAAGCCCTTGACAACATATTTCAGCACCAGCAAGCTGCTAGAAAGGAATCTTTAGTTATTGACAATCTGTTGCTAAAAAGCTTCAACTCAGTGAGATAAACATTTTTTGACCGTATGGCTATATTATTCAAAATGTTGCAGGATCACAATGAATTTGACTTATATTATGCAGAATCAAGCCCTTTTCAACATATTTCAGCACCAGCAAGCTGCTAGAAAGGAATATTTAGTTATTGACACTCTGTTACAAAAAAGCTTCAACTCAGTGAGATAAACACTTTTTGACCATATGGCTATATCTTTTCAAAATGTTTCAGGATCACAATAATTTTGACTTATATTATGCAGAATCAAGCCCTTTTCAACATATTTCAGCACCAGCAAGCTGCTAGAAAGGAATCTTTAGTCATTGACACTCTGTTGCAAAAAAGCTTCAACTCAGTGAGATTAACACTTTTTGACCATATGGCTATATCTTTTCAAAATGTTGCAGGATCACAATGATTTTGACTTATATTATGCAGAATTAAGCCCTTTTCAACATATTTAAGCACCAGCAAGCTGCTAAAAAAGAATCTTTAGTTATTGACACTCTTTATCAAAAATGCTTCAACTCAGTGAGATAAACACTTTTTGACCGTATGGCTATATCTTTTCAAAATGTTGCAGGATCACAATGAATTTGACTTATATTATGCAGAATCAAGCCCTTTTCAACATATTTCAGCACCAGCAAGCTGCTAGAAAGGAATCTTTAGTTATTGACATTCTGTTGCTAAAAAGCTTCAACTCAGTGAGATAAACACTTTTTGACCATATGGCTATATCTTTTTAAAATGTTGCAGGATCACAATGATTTTGACTAATATTATGCAGAATCAAGCCCTTTTCAACATATTTCAGCACCAGCAAGCTGCTAGAAAGGAATCTTTAGTCATTGACACTCTTTATCAAAAAAGCTTCAACTCAGTGAGATAAACACTTTTTGACCATATGGCTATATCTTTTCAAATTGTTGCAGGATCACAATGATTTTGACTTATATTATGCAGTATCAAGCCCTTTTCAACATATTTAAGCACCAGCAACCTGCTAGAAAAGAATCTTTAGTTATTGACACTCTTTATCAAAAACGCTTCAACTCAGTGAGATAAACACTTTTTGACTGTATGGCTATATCTTTTCAAAATGTTGCAGGATCACAATGAATTTGACTTATATTATGCAGAATCAAGCCCTTTTCAACATATTTCAGCACCAGCAAGCTGCTAGAAAGGAATCTTTAGTTATTGACATTCTGTTGCTAAAAAGCTTCAACTCAGTGAGATAAACACTTTTTGACCATATGGCTATATCTTTTTAAAATGTTGCAGGATCACAATGATTTTGACTAATATTATGCAGAATCGAGCCCTTTTCAACATATTTCAGCACCAGCAAGCTGCTAGAAAGGAATCTTTAGTTATTGACACTCTTTATCAAAAAAGCTTCAACTCAGTGAGATAAACACTTTTTGACTGTATGGCTATATCTTTTCAGAATGTTGCATGATCACAATTATTTTGATTTATATTATGCAGAATCAAGCCCTTTTCAACATATTTCAGCACCAGCAAGCTGCTAGAAAGGGATCTATAGTTATTGACACTCTTTTCCAAAGACGCTTCAACTCAGTGAGATAAACACTTTTTGACCATATGGTTATATCTTTTTAAAATGTTGCAGGATCACAATGATTTTGACTTATATTATGCAGAATCAAGCCCTTTTCAACATATTTCAGCACCAGCAAGCTGCTAGAAAGGAATCTTTAGTTATTGACACTCTGTTGCTAAAAAGCTTCAACTCAGTGAGATAAACACTTTTTGACCATATGGCTTTATCTTTTTAAATTGTTGCAGGATCACAATGATTTTGACTTATATTATGCAGAATTAAGCCCTTTTCAACATATTTCAGCACCAGCAAGCTGCTAGAAAGGAATCTTTAGTTATTGACACTCTTTTGCAAAAAAGGTTCAACTCAGTGAGATAAACACTTTTTGACCGTATGGCTATATGTTTTCAAAATGTTGCAGGATCACATAGATTTTGACTTATATTATGCAGAATCAAGCCCTTTTCAACATATTTCAGCACCAGCAAGCTGCTAGAAAGGAATCTTTAGTTATTGACACTCTGTTGCAAAAAAGTTTCAACTCAGTGAGATAAACACTTTTTGACCGTATGGCTATATCTTTTCAAAATGTTGCAGGATCACAATGAATTTGACTTATATTATGCAGAATCAAGCCCTTGACAACATATTTCAGCACCAGCAAGCTGCTGGAAAGGAATCTTTAGTTATTGACATTCTGTTGCAAAAAAGCTTCAACTCAGTGAGATAAACACTTTTTGACCATATGGTTATATCTTTTTAAAATGTTGCAGGATCACAATGATTTTGACTTATATTATGCAGAATCAAGCCCTTTTCAACATATTTCAGCACCAGCAAGCTGCTAGAAAGGAATCTTTAGTTATTGACACTCTGTTGCTAAAAAGCTTCAACTCAGTGAGATAAACACTTTTTGACCGTATGGCTATATCTTTTCAAAATGTTGCAGGATCACAATGAATTTGACTTATATTATGCAGAATCAAGCCCTTTTCAACATATTTCAGCACCAGCAAGCTGCTAGAAAGGAATCTTTAGTTATTGACATTCTTTATCAAAAAAGCTTCAACTCAGTGAGATAAACACTTTTTGACCGTATGGCTATATCTTTTCAAAATGTTGCAGGATCACAATGAATTTGACTTATATTATGCAGAATCAAGCCCTTTTCAACATATTTCAGCACCAGCAAGCTGCTAGAAAGGAATCTTTAGTTATTGACATTCTGTTGCTAAAAAGCTTCAACTCAGTGAGATAAACACTTTTTGACCATATGGCTATATCTTTTTAAAATGTTGCAGGATCACAATGATTTTGACTAATATTATGCAGAATCAAGCCCTTTTCAACATATTTCAGCACCAGCAAGCTGCTAGAAAGGAATCTTTAGTTATTGACACTCTTTATCAAAAAAGCTTCAACTCAGTGAGATAAACACTTTTTGACTGTATGGCTATATCTTTTCAAAATGTTGCATGATCACAATGCTTTTGATTTATATTATGCAGAATCAAGCCCTTTTCAACATAGTTCAGCACCAGCAAGCTGCTAGAAAAGAATCTTTAGTTACTGACACTCTTTATCAAAAACGCTTCAACTCAGTGAGATAAACACTTTTTGACCGTATGGCTATATCTTTTCAAAATGTTGCAGGATCACAATGAATTTGACTTATATTATGCAGAATCAAGCCCTTGACAACATATTTCAGCACCAGCAAGCTGCTAGAAAGGAATCTTTAGTTATTGACACTCTGTTGCAAAAAAGTAACAACTCAGTGAGATAAACACTTTTTGACCGTATGGCTATATGTTTTCAAAATGTTGCAGGATCACATAGATTTTGACTTATATTATGCAGAATCAAGCCCTTTTCAACATATTTCAGCACCAGCAAGCTGCTAGAAAGGAATCTTTAGTTATTGACACTCTGTTGCAAAAAAGTTTCAACTCAGTGAGATAAACACTTTTTGACCGTATGGCTATATCTTTTCAAAATGTTGCAGGATCACAATGAATTTGACTTATATTATGCAGAATCAAGCCCTTGACAACATATTTCAGCACCAGCAAGCTGCTGGAAAGGAATCTTTAGTTATTGACATTCTGTTGCAAAAAAGCTTCAACTCAGTGAGATAAACACTTTTTGACCATATGGTTATATCTTTTTAAAATGTTGCAGGATCACAATGATTTTGACTTATATTATGCAGAATCAAGCCCTTTTCAACATATTTCAGCACCAGCAAGCTGCTAGAAAGGAATCTTTAGTTATTGACACTCTGTTTCTAAAAAGCTTCAACTCAGTGAGATAAACACTTTTTGACCGTATGGCTATATCTTTTCAAAATGTTGCAGGATCACAATGAATTTGACTTATATTATGCAGAATCAAGCCCTTTTCAACATATTTCAGCACCAGCAAGCTGCTAGAAAGGAATCTTTAGTTATTGACATTCTTTATCAAAAAAGCTTCAACTCAGTGAGATAAACACTTTTTGACCGTATGGCTATATCTTTTCAAAATGTTGCAGGATCACAATGAATTTGACTTATATTATGCAGAATCAAGCCCTTTTCAACATATTTCAGCACCAGCAAGCTGCTAGAAAGGAATCTTTAGTTATTGACATTCTGTTGCTAAAAAGCTTCAACTCAGTGAGATAAACACTTTTTGACCATATGGCTATATCTTTTTAAAATGTTGCAGGATCACAATGATTTTGACTAATATTATGCAGAATCAAGCCCTTTTCAACATATTTCAGCACCAGCAAGCTGCTAGAAAGGAATCTTTAGTTATTGACACTCTTTATCAAAAAAGCTTCAACTCAGTGAGATAAACACTTTTTGACTGTATGGCTATATCTTTTCAAAATGTTGCATGATCACAATGCTTTTGATTTATATTATGCAGAATCAAGCCCTTTTCAACATAGTTCAGCACCAGCAAGCTGCTAGAAAAGAATCTTTAGTTATTGACACTCTTTATCAAAAACGCTTCAACTCAGTGAGATAAACACTTTTTGACCGTATGGCTATATCTTTTCAAAATGTTGCAGGATCACAATGAATTTGACTTATATTATGCAGAATCAAGCCCTTGACAACATATTTCAGCACCAGCAAGCTGCTAGAAAGGAATCTTTAGTTATTGACACTCTGTTGCAAAAAAGTAACAACTCAGTGAGATAAACACTTTTTGACCGTATGGCTATATCTTTTCAAAATGTTGCAGGATCACAATGATTTTGACTTATATTATGCAGAATCAAGCCCTTTTCAACATATGTCAGCACCAGCAAGCTGCTAGAAAGGAATCTTTAGTTATTGACACTCTTTATCAAAAAAGCTTCAACTCAGTGAGATAAACACTTTTTGATCGTATGGCTATATCTTTTCAAAATGTTGCAGGATCACAATGATTTTGACTTATATTATGCAGAATCAAGCACTTTTCAACATATTTCAGCACCAGCAAGCTGCTAGAAAGGAATCTATAGTTATTGACACTCTTTTCCAAAGACGCTTCAACTCAGTGAGATAAACACTTCTTGACCATATGGCTATATCTTTTTTAAAATGTTTCAGGATCACAATAATTTTGACTTATATTATGCAGAATCAAGCCCTTTTCAACTTATTTCAGCACCAGCAAGCTGCTAGAAAGGAATCTTTAGTCATTGAAACTCTGTTGCAAAAAAGCTTCAACTCAGTGAGATAAACACTTTTTGACCATATGGCTATATCTTTTCAAATTGTTACAGGATCACAATGATTTTGACTTATATTATGCAGAATTAAGCCCTTTTCAACATATTTCAGCACCAGCAAGCTGCTAGAAAGGAATCTATAGTTATTGACACTCTTTTCCAAAGACGCTTCAACTCAGTGAGATAAACACTTTTTGACCGTATGGCTATATCTTTTCAAAATGTTGCAGGATCACAATGAATTTGACTTATATTATGCAGAATCAAGCCCTTTTCAACATATTTCAGCACCAGCAAGCTGCTAGAAAGGAATCTTTAGTTATTGACATTCTTTATCAAAAAAGCTTCAACTCAGTGAGATAAACACTTTTTGACCGTATGGCTATATCTTTTCAAAATGTTGCAGGATCACAATGATTTTGACTAATATTATGCAGAATCAAGCCCTTTTCAACATATTTCAGCACCAGCAAGCTGCTAGAAAGGAATCTTTAGTCATTGACACTCTGTTGCAAAAAAGCTTCAACTCAGTGAGATAAACACTTTTTGACCATATGGCTATATCTTTTCAAATTGTTGCAGGATCACAATGATTTTGACTTATATTATGCAGAATTAAGCCCTTTTCAACATATTTCAGCACCAGCAAGCTGCTAGAAAGGAATCTATAGTTATTGACACTCTTTTCCAAAGACGCTTCAACTCAGTGAGATAAACACTTCTTGACCATATGGCTATATCTTTTTTAAAATGTTTCAGGATCACAATAATTTTGACTTATATTATGCAGAATCAAGCCCTTTTCAACTTATTTCAGCACCAGCAAGCTGCTAGAAAGGAATCTTTAGTCATTGAAACTCTGTTGCAAAAAAGCTTCAACTCAGTGAGATAAACACTTTTTGACCATATGGCTATATCTTTTTAAAATGTTGCAGGATCACAATGATTTTGACTAATATTATGCAGAATCAAGCCCTTTTCAACATATTTCAGCACCAGCAAGCTGCTAGAAAGGAATCTTTAGTTATTGACACTCTTTATCAAAAAAGCTTCAACTCAGTGAGATAAACACTTTTTGACTGTATGGCTATATCTTTTCAAAATGTTGCATGATCACAATGCTTTTGATTTATATTATGCAGAATCAAGCCCTTTTCAACATAGTTCAGCACCAGCAAGCTGCTAGAAAAGAATCTTTAGTTATTGACACTCTTTATCAAAAACGCTTCAACTCAGTGAGATAAACACTTTTTGACCGTATGGCTATATCTTTTCAAAATGTTGCAGGATCACAATGAATTTGACTTATATAATGCAGAATCAAGCCCTTGACAACATATTTCAGCACCAGCAAGCTGCTAGAAAGGAATCTTTAGTTATTGACACTCTGTTGCAAAAAAGTAACAACTCAGTGAGATAAACACTTTTTGACCGTATGGCTATATCTTTTCAAAATGTTGCAGGATCACAATGATTTTGACTTATATTATGCAGAATCAAGCCCTTTTCAACATATGTCAGCACCAGCAAGCTGCTAGAAAGGAATCTTTAGTTATTGACACTCTTTATCAAAAAAGCTTCAACTCAGTGAGATAAACACTTTTTGATCGTATGGCTATATCTTTTCAAAATGTTGCAGGATCACAATGATTTTGACTTATATTATGCAGAATCAAGCACTTTTCAACATATTTCAGCACCAGCAAGCTGCTAGAAAGGAATCTATAGTTATTGACACTCTTTTCCAAAGACGCTTCAACTCAGTGAGATAAACACTTCTTGACCATATGGCTATATCTTTTTTAAAATGTTTCAGGATCACAATAATTTTGACTTATATTATGCAGAATCAAGCCCTTTTCAACTTATTTCAGCACCAGCAAGCTGCTAGAAAGGAATCTTTAGTCATTGAAACTCTGTTGCAAAAAAGCTTCAACTCAGTGAGATAAACACTTTTTGACCATATGGCTATATCTTTTCAAATTGTTACAGGATCACAATGATTTTGACTTATATTATGCAGAATTAAGCCCTTTTCAACATATTTCAGCACCAGCAAGCTGCTAGAAAAGAATCTTTAGTTATTGACACTCTTTATCAAAAACGCTTCAACTCATTGAGATAAACACTTTTTGACCGTATGGCTATATCTTTTCAAAATGTTGCAGGATCACAATGATTTTGACTTATATTATGCAGAGTCAAGCCC
This sequence comes from Fistularia commersonii, assembly GCF_037954325.1. Lineage (NCBI taxonomy): Eukaryota > Metazoa > Chordata > Actinopteri > Syngnathiformes > Fistulariidae > Fistularia > Fistularia commersonii. Next base: position 32,022 of record NW_028234079.1, on the reverse strand, counting down.
TTTTCAACATATGTCAGCACCAGCAAGCTGCTAGAAAGGAATCTTTAGTCATTGACACTCTGTTGCAAAAAAGCTTCAACTCAGTGAGATAAACACTTTTTGACCGTATGGCTATATCTTTTCAAATTGTTGCAGGATCACAATGAATTTGACTTATATTATGCAGAATCAAGCCCTTTTCAACATATTTCAGCACCAGCAAGCTGCTAGAAAGGAATCTTTAGTAATTGACATTCTGTTGCTAAAAAGCTTCAACTCAGTGAGATAAACACTTTTTGACCATATGGCTATATCTTTTTAAAATGTTGCAGGATCACAATGATTTTGACTAATATTATGCAGAATCAAGCCCTTTTCAACATATTTCAGCACCAGCAAGCTGCTAGAAAGGAATCTTTAGTTATTGACACTCTGTTGCTAAAAAGCTTCAACTCAGTGAGATAAACACTTTTTGACCATATGGCTTTATCTTTTTAAAATGTTGCAGGATCACAATGATTTTGACTTATATTATGCAGAATCAAGACCTTTTCAACATATTTCAGCACCAGCAAGCTGCTAGAAAGGAATCTTTAGTTATTGACACTCTTTTGCAAAAAAGCTTCAACTCAGTGAGATAAACACTTTTTGACCATATGGCTATATCTTTTCAAAATGTTTCAGGATCACAATGAATTTGACTTATATTATGCAGAATCAAGCCCTTTTCAACATATTTCAGCACCAGCAAGCTGCTAGAAAGGAATCTTTAGTTATTGACATTCTGTTGCTAAAAAGCTTCAACTCAGTGAGATAAACACTTTTTGACCATATGGCTATATCTTTTTAAAATGTTGCAGGATCACAATGATTTTGACTAATATTATGCAGAATCAAGCCCTTTTCAACATATTTCAGCACCAGCAAGCTGCTAGAAAGGAATCTTTAGTTATTGACACTCTTTATCAAAAAAGCTTCAACTCAGTGAGATAAACACTTTTTGACTGTATGGCTATATCTTTTCAAAATGTTGCATGATCACAATGCTTTTGATTTATATTATGCAGAATCAAGCCCTTTTCAACATAGTTCAGCACCAGCAAGCTGCTAGAAAAGAATCTTTAGTTATTGACACTCTTTATCAAAAACGCTTCAACTCAGTGAGATAAACACTTTTTGACCGTATGGCTATATCTTTTCAAAATGTTGCAGGATCACAATGAATTTGACTTATATTATGCAAAATCAAGCCCTTGACAACATATTTCAGCACCAGCAAGCTGCTAGAAAGGAATCTTTAGTTATTGACACTCTGTTGCAAAAAAGTAACAACTCAGTGAGATAAACACTTTTTGACCGTATGGCTATATCTTTTCAAAATGTTGCAGGATCACAATGATTTTGACTTATATTATGCAGAATCAAGCCCTTTTCAACATATGTCAGCACCAGCAAGCTGCTAGAAAGGAATCTTTAGTTATTGACACTCTTTATCAAAAAAGCTTCAACTCAGTGAGATAAACACTTTTTGATCGTATGGCTATATCTTTTCAAAATGTTGCAGGATCACAATGATTTTGACTTATATTATGCAGAATCAAGCACTTTTCAACATATTTCAGCACCAGCAAGCTGCTAGAAAGGAATCTATAGTTATTGACACTCTTTTCCAAAGACGCTTCAACTCAGTGAGATAAACACTTCTTGACCATATGGCTATATCTTTTTTAAAATGTTTCAGGATCACAATAATTTTGACTTATATTATGCAGAATCAAGCCCTTTTCAACTTATTTCAGCACCAGCAAGCTGCTAGAAAGGAATCTTTAGTCATTGAAACTCTGTTGCAAAAAAGCTTCAACTCAGTGAGATAAACACTTTTTGACCATATGGCTATATCTTTTCAAATTGTTACAGGATCACAATGATTTTGACTTATATTATGCAGAATTAAGCCCTTTTCAACATATTTCAGCACCAGCAAGCTGCTAGAAAAGAATCTTTAGTTATTGACACTCTTTATCAAAAACGCTTCAACTCATTGAGATAAACACTTTTTGACCGTATGGCTATATCTTTTCAAAATGTTGCAGGATCACAATGATTTTGACTTATATTATGCAGAGTCAAGCCCTTTTCAACATATGTCAGCACCAGCAAGCTGCTAGAAAGGAATCTTTAGTCATTGACACTCTGTTGCAAAAAAGCTTCAACTCAGTGAGATAAACACTTTTTGACCGTATGGCTATATCTTTTCAAATTGTTGCAGGATCACAATGAATTTGACTTATATTATGCAGAATCAAGCCCTTTTCAACATATTTCAGCACCAGCAAGCTGCTAGAAAGGAATCTTTAGTAATTGACATTCTGTTGCTAAAAAGCTTCAACTCAGTGAGATAAACACTTTTTGACCATATGGCTATATCTTTTTAAAATGTTGCAGGATCACAATGATTTTGACTAATATTATGCAGAATCAAGCCCTTTTCAACATATTTCAGCACCAGCAAGCTGCTAGAAAGGAATCTTTAGTTATTGACACTCTGTTGCTAAAAAGCTTCAACTCAGTGAGATAAACACTTTTTGACCATATGGCTTTATCTTTTTAAAATGTTGCAGGATCACAATGATTTTGACTTATATTATGCAGAATCAAGACCTTTTCAACATATTTCAGCACCAGCAAGCTGCTAGAAAGGAATCTTTAGTTATTGACACTCTTTTGCAAAAAAGCTTCAACTCAGTGAGATAAACACTTTTTGACCATATGGCTATATCTTTTCAAAATGTTTCACGATCACAATAATTTTGACTTATATTATGCAGAATTGAGCCCTTTTCAACATATTTAAGCACCAGCAAGCTGCTAGAAAAGAATCTTTAGTTATTGACACTCTTTATCAAAAACGCTTCAACTCAGTGAGATAAACACTTTTTGACGGTATGGCTATATCTTTTTAAAATGTTGCAGGATCACAATGATTTTGACTAATATTATGCAGAATCAAGCCCTTTTCAACATATTTCAGCACCAGCAAGCTGCTAGAAAGGAATCTTTAGTTATTGACACTCTTTTGCAAAAAAGCTTCAACTCAGTGAGATAAACACTTTTTGACCATATGGCTATATCTTTTCAAATTGTTGCAGGATCACAATGATTTTGACTTATATTATGCAGAATTAAGCCCTTTTCAACATATTTCAGCACCAGCAAGCTGCTAGAAAGGAATCTATAGTTATTGACACTCTTTTCCAAAGACGCTTCAACTCAGTGAGATAAACACTTCTTGACCATATGGCTATATCTTTTTTAAAATGTTTCAGGATCACAATAATTTTGACTTATATTATGCAGAATCAAGCCCTTTTCAACTTATTTCAGCACCAGCAAGCTGCTAGAAAGGAATCTTTAGTCATTGAAACTCTGTTGCAAAAAAGCTTCAACTCAGTGAGATAAACACTTTTTGACCATATGGCTATATCTTTTTAAAATGTTGCAGGATCACAATGATTTTGACTAATATTATGCAGAATCAAGCCCTTTTCAACATATTTCAGCACCAGCAAGCTGCTAGAAAGGAATCTTTAGTTATTGACACTCTTTATCAAAAAAGCTTCAACTCAGTGAGATAAACACTTTTTGACTGTATGGCTATATCTTTTCAAAATGTTGCATGATCACAATGCTTTTGATTTATATTATGCAGAATCAAGCCCTTTTCAACATAGTTCAGCACCAGCAAGCTGCTAGAAAAGAATCTTTAGTTATTGACACTCTTTATCAAAAACGCTTCAACTCAGTGAGATAAACACTTTTTGACCGTATGGCTATATCTTTTCAAAATGTTGCAGGATCACAATGAATTTGACTTATATAATGCAGAATCAAGCCCTTGACAACATATTTCAGCACCAGCAAGCTGCTAGAAAGGAATCTTTAGTTATTGACACTCTGTTGCAAAAAAGTAACAACTCAGTGAGATAAACACTTTTTGACCGTATGGCTATATCTTTTCAAAATGTTGCAGGATCACAATGATTTTGACTTATATTATGCAGAATCAAGCCCTTTTCAACATATGTCAGCACCAGCAAGCTGCTAGAAAGGAATCTTTAGTTATTGACACTCTTTATCAAAAAAGCTTCAACTCAGTGAGATAAACACTTTTTGATCGTATGGCTATATCTTTTCAAAATGTTGCAGGATCACAATGATTTTGACTTATATTATGCAGAATCAAGCACTTTTCAACATATTTCAGCACCAGCAAGCTGCTAGAAAGGAATCTATAGTTATTGACACTCTTTTCCAAAGACGCTTCAACTCAGTGAGATAAACACTTCTTGACCATATGGCTATATCTTTTTTAAAATGTTTCAGGATCACAATAATTTTGACTTATATTATGCAGAATCAAGCCCTTTTCAACTTATTTCAGCACCAGCAAGCTGCTAGAAAGGAATCTTTAGTCATTGAAACTCTGTTGCAAAAAAGCTTCAACTCAGTGAGATAAACACTTTTTGACCATATGGCTATATCTTTTCAAATTGTTACAGGATCACAATGATTTTGACTTATATTACGCAGAATTAAGCCCTTTTCAACATATTTCAGCACCAGCAAGCTGCTAGAAAAGAATCTTTAGTTATTGACACTCTTTATCAAAAACGCTTCAACTCATTGAGATAAACACTTTTTGACCGTATGGCTATATCTTTTCAAAATGTTGCAGGATCACAATTATTTTGACTTATATTATGCAGAGTCAAGCCCTTTTCAACATATGTCAGCACCAGCAAGCTGCTAGAAAGGAATCTTTAGTCATTGACACTCTGTTGCAAAAAAGCTTCAACTCAGTGAGATAAACACTTTTTGACCGTATGGCTATATCTTTTCAAATTGTTGCAGGATCACAATGAATTTGACTTATATTATGCAGAATCAAGCCCTTTTCAACATATTTCAGCACCAGCAAGCTGCTAGAAAGGAATCTTTAGTAATTGACATTCTGTTGCTAAAAAGCTTCAACTCAGTGAGATAAACACTTTTTGACCATATGGCTATATCTTTTTAAAATGTTGCAGGATCACAATGATTTTGACTAATATTATGCAGAATCAAGCCCTTTTCAACATATTTCAGCACCAGCAAGCTGCTAGAAAGGAATCTTTAGTTATTGACACTCTGTTGCTAAAAAGCTTCAACTCAGTGAGATAAACACTTTTTGACCATATGGCTTTATCTTTTTAAAATGTTGCAGGATCACAATGATTTTGACTTATATTATGCAGAATCAAGACCTTTTCAACATATTTCAGCACCAGCAAGCTGCTAGAAAGGAATCTTTAGTCATTGACACTCTGTTGCAAAAAAGCTTCAACTCAGTGAGATAAACACTTTTTGACCATATGGCTATATCTTTTCAAATTGTTGCAGGATCACAATGATTTTGACTTATATTATGCAGAATCAAGCCCTTTTCAACATATGTCAGCACCAGCAAGCTGCTAGAAAGGAATCTTTAGTTATTGACACTCTTTATCAAAAAAGCTTCAACTCAGTGAGATAAACACTTTTTGATCGTATGGCTATATCTTTTCAAAATGTTGCAGGATCACAATGATTTTGACTTATATTATGCAGAATCAAGCACTTTTCAACATATTTCAGCACCAGCAAGCTGCTAGAAAGGAATCTATAGTTATTGACACTCTTTTCCAAAGACGCTTCAACTCAGTGAGATAAACACTTCTTGACCATATGGCTATATCTTTTTTAAAATGTTTCAGGATCACAATAATTTTGACTTATATTATGCAGAATCAAGCCCTTTTCAACTTATTTCAGCACCAGCAAGCTGCTAGAAAGGAATCTTTAGTCATTGAAACTCTGTTGCAAAAAAGCTTCAACTCAGTGAGATAAACACTTTTTGACCATATGGCTATATCTTTTCAAATTGTTACAGGATCACAATGATTTTGACTTATATTATGCAGAATTAAGCCCTTTTCAACATATTTCAGCACCAGCAAGCTGCTAGAAAAGAATCTTTAGTTATTGACACTCTTTATCAAAAACGCTTCAACTCATTGAGATAAACACTTTTTGACCGTATGGCTATATCTTTTCAAAATGTTGCAGGATCACAATGATTTTGACTTATATTATGCAGAGTCAAGCCCTTTTCAACATATGTCAGCACCAGCAAGCTGCTAGAAAGGAATCTTTAGTCATTGACACTCTGTTGCAAAAAAGCTTCAACTCAGTGAGATAAACACTTTTTGACCGTATGGCTATATCTTTTCAAATTGTTGCAGGATCACAATGAATTTGACTTATATTATGCAGAATCAAGCCCTTTTCAACATATTTCAGCACCAGCAAGCTGCTAGAAAGGAATCTTTAGTAATTGACATTCTGTTGCTAAAAAGCTTCAACTCAGTGAGATAAACACTTTTTGACCATATGGCTATATCTTTTTAAAATGTTGCAGGATCACAATGATTTTGACTAATATTATGCAGAATCAAGCCCTTTTCAACATATTTCAGCACCAGCAAGCTGCTAGAAAGGAATCTTTAGTTATTGACACTCTGTTGCTAAAAAGCTTCAACTCAGTGAGATAAACACTTTTTGACCATATGGCTTTATCTTTTTAAAATGTTGCAGGATCACAATGATTTTGACTTATATTATGCAGAATCAAGACCTTTTCAACATATTTCAGCACCAGCAAGCTGCTAGAAAGGAATCTTTAGTTATTGACACTCTTTTGCAAAAAAGCTTCAACTCAGTGAGATAAACACTTTTTGACCATATGGCTATATCTTTTCAAAATGTTTCACGATCACAATAATTTTGACTTATATTATGCAGAATTGAGCCCTTTTCAACATATTTAAGCACCAGCAAGCTGCTAGAAAAGAATCTTTAGTTATTGACACTCTTTATCAAAAACGCTTCAACTCAGTGAGATAAACACTTTTTGACGGTATGGCTATATCTTTTTAAAATGTTGCAGGATCACAATGATTTTGACTAATATTATGCAGAATCAAGCCCTTTTCAACATATTTCAGCACCAGCAAGCTGCTAGAAAGGAATCTTTAGTCATTGACACTCTGTTGCAAAAAAGCTTCAACTCAGTGAGATAAACACTTTTTGACCATATGGCTATATCTTTTCAAATTGTTGCAGGATCACAATGATTTTGACTTATATTATGCAGAATTAAGCCCTTTTCAACATATTTCAGCACCAGCAAGCTGCTAGAAAGGAATCTATAGTTATTGACACTCTTTTCCAAAGACGCTTCAACTCAGTGAGATAAACACTTCTTGACCATATGGCTATATCTTTTTTAAAATGTTTCAGGATCACAATAATTTTGACTTATATTATGCAGAATCAAGCCCTTTTCAACTTATTTCAGCACCAGCAAGCTGCTAGAAAGGAATCTTTAGTCATTGAAACTCTGTTGCAAAAAAGCTTCAACTCAGTGAGATAAACACTTTTTGACCATATGGCTATATCTTTTTAAAATGTTGCAGGATCACAATGATTTTGACTAATATTATGCAGAATCAAGCCCTTTTCAACATATTTCAGCACCAGCAAGCTGCTAGAAAGGAATCTTTAGTTATTGACACTCTTTATCAAAAAAGCTTCAACTCAGTGAGATAAACACTTTTTGACTGTATGGCTATATCTTTTCAAAATGTTGCATGATCACAATGCTTTTGATTTATATTATGCAGAATCAAGCCCTTTTCAACATAGTTCAGCACCAGCAAGCTGCTAGAAAAGAATCTTTAGTTATTGACACTCTTTATCAAAAACGCTTCAACTCAGTGAGATAAACACTTTTTGACCGTATGGCTATATCTTTTCAAAATGTTGCAGGATCACAATGAATTTGACTTATATAATGCAGAATCAAGCCCTTGACAACATATTTCAGCACCAGCAAGCTGCTAGAAAGGAATCTTTAGTTATTGACACTCTGTTGCAAAAAAGTAACAACTCAGTGAGATAAACACTTTTTGACCGTATGGCTATATCTTTTCAAAATGTTGCAGGATCACAATGATTTTGACTTATATTATGCAGAATCAAGCCCTTTTCAACATATGTCAGCACCAGCAAGCTGCTAGAAAGGAATCTTTAGTTATTGACACTCTTTATCAAAAAAGCTTCAACTCAGTGAGATAAACACTTTTTGATCGTATGGCTATATCTTTTCAAAATGTTGCAGGATCACAATGATTTTGACTTATATTATGCAGAATCAAGCACTTTTCAACATATTTCAGCACCAGCAAGCTGCTAGAAAGGAATCTATAGTTATTGACACTCTTTTCCAAAGACGCTTCAACTCAGTGAGATAAACACTTCTTGACCATATGGCTATATCTTTTTTAAAATGTTTCAGGATCACAATAATTTTGACTTATATTATGCAGAATCAAGCCCTTTTCAACTTATTTCAGCACCAGCAAGCTGCTAGAAAGGAATCTTTAGTCATTGAAACTCTGTTGCAAAAAAGCTTCAACTCAGTGAGATAAACACTTTTTGACCATATGGCTATATCTTTTCAAATTGTTACAGGATCACAATGATTTTGACTTATATTACGCAGAATTAAGCCCTTTTCAACATATTTCAGCACCAGCAAGCTGCTAGAAAAGAATCTTTAGTTATTGACACTCTTTATCAAAAACGCTTCAACTCATTGAGATAAACACTTTTTGACCGTATGGCTATATCTTTTCAAAATGTTGCAGGATCACAATGATTTTGACTTATATTATGCAGAGTCAAGCCCTTTTCAACATATGTCAGCACCAGCAAGCTGCTAGAAAGGAATCTTTAGTCATTGACACTCTGTTGCAAAAAAGCTTCAACTCAGTGAGATAAACACTTTTTGACCGTATGGCTATATCTTTTCAAATTGTTGCAGGATCACAATGAATTTGACTTATATTATGCAGAATCAAGCCCTTTTCAACATATTTCAGCACCAGCAAGCTGCTAGAAAGGAATCTTTAGTAATTGACATTCTGTTGCTAAAAAGCTTCAACTCAGTGAGATAAACACTTTTTGACCATATGGCTATATCTTTTTAAAATGTTGCAGGATCACAATGATTTTGACTAATATTATGCAGAATCAAGCCCTTTTCAACATATTTCAGCACCAGCAAGCTGCTAGAAAGGAATCTTTAGTTATTGACACTCTGTTGCTAAAAAGCTTCAACTCAGTGAGATAAACACTTTTTGACCATATGGCTTTATCTTTTTAAAATGTTGCAGGATCACAATGATTTTGACTTATATTATGCAGAATTAAGCCCTTTTCAACATATTTAAGCACCAGCAAGCTGCTAGAAAAAAATCTTTAGTTATTGACACTCTTTATCAAAAACGCTTCAACTCAGTGAGATAAACACTTTTTGACCGTATGGCTATATCTTTTCAAAATGTTGCAGGATCACAATGAATTTGACTTATATTATGCAGAATCAAGCCCTTTTCAACTTATTTCAGCACCAGCAAGCTGCTAGAAAGGAATCTTTAGTTATTGACATTCTGTTGCTAAAAAGCTTCAACTCAGTGAGATAAACACTTTTTGACCATATGGCTATATCTTTTTAAAATGTTGCAGGATCACAATGATTTTGACTAATATTATGCAGAATCAAGCCCTTTTCAACATATTTCAGCACCAGCAAGCTGCTAGAAAGGAATCTTTAGTTATTGACACTCTTTATCAAAAAAGCTTCAACTCAGTGAGATAAACACTTTTTGACTGTATGGCTATATCTTTTCAAAATGTTGCATGATCACAATGCTTTTGATTTATATTATGCAGAATCAAGCCCTTTTCAACATAGTTCAGCACCAGCAAGCTGCTAGAAAAGAATCTTTAGTTATTGACACTCTTTATCAAAAACGCTTCAACTCAGTGAGATAAACACTTTTTGACCGTATGGCTATATCTTTTCAAAATGTTGCAGGATCACAATGAATTTGACTTATATAATGCAGAATCAAGCCCTTGACAACATATTTCAGCACCAGCAAGCTGCTAGAAAGGAATCTTTAGTTATTGACACTCTGTTGCAAAAAAGTAACAACTCAGTGAGATAAACACTTTTTGACCGTATGGCTATATCTTTTCAAAATGTTGCAGGATCACAATGATTTTGACTTATATTATGCAGAATCAAGCCCTTTTCAACATATGTCAGCACCAGCAAGCTGCTAGAAAGGAATCTTTAGTTATTGACACTCTTTATCAAAAAAGCTTCAACTCAGTGAGATAAACACTTTTTGATCGTATGGCTATATCTTTTCAAAATGTTGCAGGATCACAATGATTTTGACTTATATTATGCAGAATCAAGCACTTTTCAACATATTTCAGCACCAGCAAGCTGCTAGAAAGGAATCTATAGTTATTGACACTCTTTTCCAAAGACGCTTCAACTCAGTGAGATAAACACTTCTTGACCATATGGCTATATCTTTTTTAAAATGTTTCAGGATCACAATAATTTTGACTTATATTATGCAGAATCAAGCCCTTTTCAACTTATTTCAGCACCAGCAAGCTGCTAGAAAGGAATCTTTAGTCATTGAAACTCTGTTGCAAAAAAGCTTCAACTCAGTGAGATAAACACTTTTTGACCATATGGCTATATCTTTTCAAATTGTTACAGGATCACAATGATTTTGACTTATATTACGCAGAATTAAGCCCTTTTCAACATATTTCAGCACCAGCAAGCTGCTAGAAAAGAATCTTTAGTTATTGACACTCTTTATCAAAAACGCTTCAACTCATTGAGATAAACACTTTTTGACCGTATGGCTATATCTTTTCAAAATGTTGCAGGATCACAATTATTTTGACTTATATTATGCAGAGTCAAGCCCTTTTCAACATATGTCAGCACCAGCAAGCTGCTAGAAAGGAATCTTTAGTCATTGACACTCTGTTGCAAAAAAGCTTCAACTCAGTGAGATAAACACTTTTTGACCGTATGGCTATATCTTTTCAAATTGTTGCAGGATCACAATGAATTTGACTTATATTATGCAGAATCAAGCCCTTTTCAACATATTTCAGCACCAGCAAGCTGCTAGAAAGGAATCTTTAGTAATTGACATTCTGTTGCTAAAAAGCTTCAACTCAGTGAGATAAACACTTTTTGACCATATGGCTATATCTTTTTAAAATGTTGCAGGATCACAATGATTTTGACTAATATTATGCAGAATCAAGCCCTTTTCAACATATTTCAGCACCAGCAAGCTGCTAGAAAGGAATCTTTAGTTATTGACACTCTGTTGCTAAAAAGCTTCAACTCAGTGAGATAAACACTTTTTGACCATATGGCTTTATCTTTTTAAAATGTTGCAGGATCACAATGATTTTGACTTATATTATGCAGAATCAAGACCTTTTCAACATATTTCAGCACCAGCAAGCTGCTAGAAAGGAATCTTTAGTCATTGACACTCTGTTGCAAAAAAGCTTCAACTCAGTGAGATAAACACTTTTTGACCATATGGCTATATCTTTTCAAATTGTTGCAGGATCACAATGATTTTGACTTATATTATGCAGAATCAAGCCCTTTTCAACATATGTCAGCACCAGCAAGCTGCTAGAAAGGAATCTTTAGTTATTGACACTCTTTATCAAAAAAGCTTCAACTCAGTGAGATAAACACTTTTTGATCGTATGGCTATATCTTTTCAAAATGTTGCAGGATCACAATGATTTTGACTTATATTATGCAGAATCAAGCACTTTTCAACATATTTCAGCACCAGCAAGCTGCTAGAAAGGAATCTATAGTTATTGACACTCTTTTCCAAAGACGCTTCAACTCAGTGAGATAAACACTTCTTGACCATATGGCTATATCTTTTTTAAAATGTTTCAGGATCACAATAATTTTGACTTATATTATGCAGAATCAAGCCCTTTTCAACTTATTTCAGCACCAGCAAGCTGCTAGAAAGGAATCTTTAGTCATTGAAACTCTGTTGCAAAAAAGCTTCAACTCAGTGAGATAAACACTTTTTGACCATATGGCTATATCTTTTCAAATTGTTACAGGATCACAATGATTTTGACTTATATTATGCAGAATTAAGCCCTTTTCAACATATTTCAGCACCAGCAAGCTGCTAGAAAAGAATCTTTAGTTATTGACACTCTTTATCAAAAACGCTTCAACTCATTGAGATAAACACTTTTTGACCGTATGGCTATATCTTTTCAAAATGTTGCAGGATCACAATGATTTTGACTTATATTATGCAGAGTCAAGCCCTTTTCAACATATGTCAGCACCAGCAAGCTGCTAGAAAGGAATCTTTAGTCATTGACACTCTGTTGCAAAAAAGCTTCAACTCAGTGAGATAAACACTTTTTGACCGTATGGCTATATCTTTTCAAATTGTTGCAGGATCACAATGAATTTGACTTATATTATGCAGAATCAAGCCCTTTTCAACATATTTCAGCACCAGCAAGCTGCTAGAAAGGAATCTTTAGTAATTGACATTCTGTTGCTAAAAAGCTTCAACTCAGTGAGATAAACACTTTTTGACCATATGGCTATATCTTTTTAAAATGTTGCAGGATCACAATGATTTTGACTAATATTATGCAGAATCAAGCCCTTTTCAACATATTTCAGCACCAGCAAGCTGCTAGAAAGGAATCTTTAGTTATTGACACTCTGTTGCTAAAAAGCTTCAACTCAGTGAGATAAACACTTTTTGACCATATGGCTTTATCTTTTTAAAATGTTGCAGGATCACAATGATTTTGACTTATATTATGCAGAATCAAGACCTTTTCAACATATTTCAGCACCAGCAAGCTGCTAGAAAGGAATCTTTAGTTATTGACACTCTTTTGCAAAAAAGCTTCAACTCAGTGAGATAAACACTTTTTGACCATATGGCTATATCTTTTCAAAATGTTTCACGATCACAATAATTTTGACTTATATTATGCAGAATTGAGCCCTTTTCAACATATTTAAGCACCAGCAAGCTGCTAGAAAAGAATCTTTAGTTATTGACACTCTTTATCAAAAACGCTTCAACTCAGTGAGATAAACACTTTTTGACGGTATGGCTATATCTTTTTAAAATGTTGCAGGATCACAATGATTTTGACTAATATTATGCAGAATCAAGCCCTTTTCAACATATTTCAGCACCAGCAAGCTGCTAGAAAGGAATCTTTAGTCATTGACACTCTGTTGCAAAAAAGCTTCAACTCAGTGAGATAAACACTTTTTGACCATATGGCTATATCTTTTCAAATTGTTGCAGGATCACAATGATTTTGACTTATATTATGCAGAATTAAGCCCTTTTCAACATATTTCAGCACCAGCAAGCTGCTAGAAAGGAATCTATAGTTATTGACACTCTTTTCCAAAGACGCTTCAACTCAGTGAGATAAACACTTCTTGACCATATGGCTATATCTTTTTTAAAATGTTTCAGGATCACAATAATTTTGACTTATATTATGCAGAATCAAGCCCTTTTCAACTTATTTCAGCACCAGCAAGCTGCTAGAAAGGAATCTTTAGTCATTGAAACTCTGTTGCAAAAAAGCTTCAACTCAGTGAGATAAACACTTTTTGACCATATGGCTATATCTTTTTAAAATGTTGCAGGATCACAATGATTTTGACTAATATTATGCAGAATCAAGCCCTTTTCAACATATTTCAGCACCAGCAAGCTGCTAGAAAGGAATCTTTAGTTATTGACACTCTTTATCAAAAAAGCTTCAACTCAGTGAGATAAACACTTTTTGACTGTATGGCTATATCTTTTCAAAATGTTGCATGATCACAATGCTTTTGATTTATATTATGCAGAATCAAGCCCTTTTCAACATAGTTCAGCACCAGCAAGCTGCTAGAAAAGAATCTTTAGTTATTGACACTCTTTATCAAAAACGCTTCAACTCAGTGAGATAAACACTTTTTGACCGTATGGCTATATCTTTTCAAAATGTTGCAGGATCACAATGAATTTGACTTATATAATGCAGAATCAAGCCCTTGACAACATATTTCAGCACCAGCAAGCTGCTAGAAAGGAATCTTTAGTTATTGACACTCTGTTGCAAAAAAGTAACAACTCAGTGAGATAAACACTTTTTGACCGTATGGCTATATCTTTTCAAAATGTTGCAGGATCACAATGATTTTGACTTATATTATGCAGAATCAAGCCCTTTTCAACATATGTCAGCACCAGCAAGCTGCTAGAAAGGAATCTTTAGTTATTGACACTCTTTATCAAAAAAGCTTCAACTCAGTGAGATAAACACTTTTTGATCGTATGGCTATATCTTTTCAAAATGTTGCAGGATCACAATGATTTTGACTTATATTATGCAGAATCAAGCACTTTTCAACATATTTCAGCACCAGCAAGCTGCTAGAAAGGAATCTATAGTTATTGACACTCTTTTCCAAAGACGCTTCAACTCAGTGAGATAAACACTTCTTGACCATATGGCTATATCTTTTTTAAAATGTTTCAGGATCACAATAATTTTGACTTATATTATGCAGAATCAAGCCCTTTTCAACTTATTTCAGCACCAGCAAGCTGCTAGAAAGGAATCTTTAGTCATTGAAACTCTGTTGCAAAAAAGCTTCAACTCAGTGAGATAAACACTTTTTGACCATATGGCTATATCTTTTCAAATTGTTACAGGATCACAATGATTTTGACTTATATTACGCAGAATTAAGCCCTTTTCAACATATTTCAGCACCAGCAAGCTGCTAGAAAAGAATCTTTAGTTATTGACACTCTTTATCAAAAACGCTTCAACTCATTGAGATAAACACTTTTTGACCGTATGGCTATATCTTTTCAAAATGTTGCAGGATCACAATGATTTTGACTTATATTATGCAGAGTCAAGCCCTTTTCAACATATGTCAGCACCAGCAAGCTGCTAGAAAGGAATCTTTAGTCATTGACACTCTGTTGCAAAAAAGCTTCAACTCAGTGAGATAAACACTTTTTGACCGTATGGCTATATCTTTTCAAATTGTTGCAGGATCACAATGAATTTGACTTATATTATGCAGAATCAAGCCCTTTTCAACATATTTCAGCACCAGCAAGCTGCTAGAAAGGAATCTTTAGTAATTGACATTCTGTTGCTAAAAAGCTTCAACTCAGTGAGATAAACACTTTTTGACCATATGGCTATATCTTTTTAAAATGTTGCAGGATCACAATGATTTTGACTAATATTATGCAGAATCAAGCCCTTTTCAACATATTTCAGCACCAGCAAGCTGCTAGAAAGGAATCTTTAGTTATTGACACTCTGTTGCTAAAAAGCTTCAACTCAGTGAGATAAACACTTTTTGACCATATGGCTTTATCTTTTTAAAATGTTGCAGGATCACAATGATTTTGACTTATATTATGCAGAATCAAGACCTTTTCAACATATTTCAGCACCAGCAAGCTGCTAGAAAGGAATCTTTAGTCATTGACACTCTGTTGCAAAAAAGCTTCAACTCAGTGAGATAAACACTTTTTGACCATATGGCTATATCTTTTCAAATTGTTGCAGGATCACAATGATTTTGACTTATATTATGCAGAATTAAGCCCTTTTCAACATATTTAAGCACCAGCAAGCTGCTAGAAAAAAATCTTTAGTTATTGACACTCTTTATCAAAAACGCTTCAACTCAGTGAGATAAACACTTTTTGACCGTATGGCTATATCTTTTCAAAATGTTGCAGGATCACAATGAATTTGACTTATATTATGCAGAATCAAGCCCTTTTCAACTTATTTCAGCACCAGCAAGCTGCTAGAAAGGAATCTTTAGTTATTGACATTCTGTTGCTAAAAAGCTTCAACTCAGTGAGATAAACACTTTTTGACCATATGGCTATATCTTTTTAAAATGTTGCAGGATCACAATGATTTTGACTAATATTATGCAGAATCAAGCCCTTTTCAACATATTTCAGCACCAGCAAGCTGCTAGAAAGGAATCTTTAGTTATTGACACTCTTTATCAAAAAAGCTTCAACTCAGTGAGATAAACACTTTTTGACTGTATGGCTATATCTTTTCAAAATGTTGCATGATCACAATGCTTTTGATTTATATTATGCAGAATCAAGCCCTTTTCAACATAGTTCAGCACCAGCAAGCTGCTAGAAAAGAATCTTTAGTTATTGACACTCTTTATCAAAAACGCTTCAACTCAGTGAGATAAACACTTTTTGACCGTATGGCTATATCTTTTCAAAATGTTGCAGGATCACAATGAATTTGACTTATATTATGCAGAATCAAGCCCTTGACAACATATTTCAGCATCAGCAAGCTGCTAGAAAGGAATCTTTAGTTATTGACACTCTGTTGCAAAAAAGTAACAACTCAGTGAGATAAACACTTTTTGACCGTATGGCTATATCTTTTCAAAATGTTGCAGGATCACAATGATTTTGACTTATATTATGCAGAATCAAGCCCTTTTCAACATATGTCAGCACCAGCAAGCTGCTAGAAAGGAATCTTTAGTTATTGACACTCTTTATCAAAAAAGCTTCAACTCAGTGAGATAAACACTTTTTGATCGTATGGCTATATCTTTTCAAAATGTTGCAGGATCACAATGATTTTGACTTATATTATGCAGAATCAAGCACTTTTCAACATATTTCAGCACCAGCAAGCTGCTAGAAAGGAATCTATAGTTATTGACACTCTTTTCCAAAGACGCTTCAACTCAGTGAGATAAACACTTCTTGACCATATGGCTATATCTTTTTTAAAATGTTTCAGGATCACAATAATTTTGACTTATATTATGCAGAATCAAGCCCTTTTCAACTTATTTCAGCACCAGCAAGCTGCTAGAAAGGAATCTTTAGTCATTGAAACTCTGTTGCAAAAAAGCTTCAACTCAGTGAGATTAACACTTTTTGACCATATGGCTATATCTTTTCAAATTGTTACAGGATCACAATGATTTTGACTTATATTATGCAGAATTAAGCCCTTTTCAACATATTTCAGCACCAGCAAGCTGCTAGAAAAGAATCTTTAGTTATTGACACTCTTTATCAAAAACGCTTCAACTCAGTGAGATAAACACTTTTTGACCGTATGGCTATATCTTTTCAAAATGTTGCAGGATCACAATGAATTTGAGTTATATTATGCAGAATCAAGCCCTTTTCAACATATTTCAGCACCAGCAAGCTGCTAGAAAGGAATCTTTAGTTATTGACACTCTGTTGCAAAAAAGCTTCAACTCAGTGAGATAAACACTTTTTGACCGTATGGCTATATCTTTTCAAAATGTTGCAGGATCACAATGATTTTGACTTATATTATGCAGAATCAAGTCCTTTTCAACATATTTCAGCACCAGCAAGCTGCTAGAAAGGAATCTTTAGTTATTGACACTCTGTTGCAAAAAAGCTTCAACTCAGTGAGATAAACACTTTTTGACCGTATGGCTATATCTTTTCAAAATGTTGCAGGATCACAATGATTTTGACTTATATTATGCAGAATCAAGCCCTTTTCAACATATTTCAGCACCAGCAAGCTGCTAGAAAGGAATCTTTAGTTATTGACACTCTGTTGCAAAAAAGCTTCAACTCAGTGAGATAAACACTTTTTGACCGTATGGCTATATCTTTTCAAAATGTTGCAGGATCACAATGATTTTGACTTATATTATGCAGAATCAAGCCCTTTTCAACATATTTCAGCACCAGCAAGCTGCTAGAAAGGAATCTTTAGTTATTGACACTCTTTATCAAAAAAGCTTCAACTCAGTGAGACAAACACTTTTTGACCGTATGGCTATATCTTTTCAAAATGTTGCAGGATCACAATGATTTTGACTTATATTATGCAGAATCAAGCCCTTTTCAACATATTTCAGCACCAGCAAGCTGCTAGAAAGGAATCTTTAGTTATTGACACTCTGTTGCAAAAAAGCTTCAACTCAGTGAGATAAACACTTTTTGACCGTATGGCTATATCTTTTCAAAATGTTGCAGGATCACAATGATTTTGACTTACATTATGCAGAATCAAGCCCTTTTCAACATATTTCAGCACCAGCAAGCTGCTAGAAAGGAATCTTTAGTTATTGACACTCTGTTGCAAAAAAGCTTCAACTCAGTGAGACAAACACTTTTTGACCGTATGGCTATATCTTTTCAAAATGTTGCAGGATCACAATGAATTTGACTTATATTATGCAGAATCAAGCCCTTTTCAACATATTTCAGCACCAGCAAGCTGCTAGAAAGGAATCTTTAGTTATTGACACTCTGTTGCAAAAAAGCTTCAACTCAGTGAGATAAACACTTTTTGACCGTATGGCTATATCTTTTCAAAATGTTGCAGGATCACAATGATTTTGACTTATATTATGCAGAATCAAGCCCTTTTCAACATATTTCAGCACCAGCAAGCTGCTAGAAAGGAATCTTTAGTTATTGACACTCTGTTGCAAAAAAGCTTCAACTCAGTGAGATAAACACTTTTTGACCGTATGGCTATATCTTTTCAAAATGTTGCAGGATCACAATGAATTTGACTTATATTATGCAGAATCAAGTCCTTTTCAACATATTTCAGCACCAGCAAGCTGCTAGAAAGGAATCTTTAGTTATTGACACTCTGTTGCAAAAAAGCTTCAACTCAGTGAGATAAACACTTTTTGACCGTATGGTTATATCTTTTCAAAATGTTGCAGGATCACAATGATTTTGACTTATATTATGCAGAATCAAGCCCTTTTCAACATATTTCAGCACCAGCAAGCTGCTAGAAAGGAATCTTTAGTTATTGACACTCTTTATCAAAAAAGCTTCAACTCAGTGAGATAAACACTTTTTGACCGTATGGCTATATCTTTTCAAAATGTTGCAGGATCACAATGATTTTGACTTATATTATGCAGAATCAAGCCCTTTTCAACATATTTCAGCACCAGCAAGCTGCTAGAAAGGAATCTTTAGTTATTGACACTCTGTTGCAAAAAAGCTTCAACTCAGTGAGATAAACACTTTTTGACCGTATGGCTATATCTTTTCAAAATGTTGCAGGATCACAATGATTTTGACTTATATTATGCAGAATCAAGCCCTTTTCAACATATTTCAGCACCAGCAAGCTGCTAGAAAGGAATCTTTAGTTATTCACACTCTGTTGCAAAAAAGCTTCAACTCAGTGAGATAAACACTTTTTGACCGTATGGCTATATCTTTTCAAAATGTTGCAGGATCACAATGAATTTGACTTATATTATGCAGAATCAAGTCCTTTTCAACATATTTCAGCACCAGCAAGCTGCTAGAAAGGAATCTTTAGTTATTGACACTCTGTTGCAAAAAAGCTTCAACTCAGTGAGATAAACACTTTTTGACCGTATGGCTATATCTTTTCAAAATGTTGCAGGATCACAATGATTTTGACTTATATTATGCAGAATCAAGCCCTTTTCAACATATTTCAGCACCAGCAAGCTGCTAGAAAGGAATCTTTAGTTATTGACACTCTTTATCAAAAAAGCTTCAACTCAGTGAGATAAAAACTTTTTGACCGTATGGCTATATCTTTTCAAAATGTTGCAGGATCACAATGAATTTGAGTTATATTATGCAGAATCAAGCCCTTTTCAACATATTTCAGCACCAGCAAGCTGCTAGAAAGGAATCTTTAGTTATTGACACTCTGTTGCAAAAAAGCTTCAACTCAGTGAGATAAACACTTTTTGACCGTATGGCTATATCTTTTCAAAATGTTGCAGGATCACAATGATTTGGACTTATATTATGCAGAATCAAGTCCTTTTCAACATATTTCAGCACCAGCAAGCTGCTAGAAAGGAATCTTTAGTTATTGACACTCTGTTGCAAAAAAGCTTCAACTCAGTGAGATAAACACTTTTTGACCGTATGGCTATATCTTTTCAAAATGTTGCAGGATCACAATGATTTTGACTTATATTATGCAGAATCAAGTCCTTTTCAACATATTTCAGCACCAGCAAGCTGCTAGAAAGGAATCTTTAGTTATTGACACTCTGTTGCAAAAAAGCTTCAACTCAGTGAGATAAACACTTTTTGACCGTATGGCTATATCTTTTCAAAATGTTGCAGGATCACAATGAATTTGACTTATATTATGCAGAATCAAGCCCTTTTCAACATATTTCAGCACCAGCAAGCTGCTAGAAAGGAATCTTTAGTTATTGACACTCTGTTGCAAAAAAGCTTCAACTCAGTGAGATAAACACTTTTTGACCGTATGGCTATATCTTTTCAAAATGTTGCAGGATCACAATGATTTTGACTTATATTATGCAGAATCAAGCCCTTTTCAACATATTTCAGCACCAGCAAGCTGCTAGAAAGGAATCTTTAGTTATTGACACTCTGTTGCAAAAAAGCTTCAACTCAGTGAGATAAACACTTTTTGACCGTATGGCTATATCTTTTCAAAATGTTGCAGGATCACAATGAATTTGACTTATATTATGCAGAATCAAGTCCTTTTCAACATATTTCAGCAACAGCAAGCTGCTAGAAAGGAATCTTTAGTTATTGACACTCTGTTGCAAAAAATCTTCAACTCAGTGAGATAAACACTTTTTGACCGTATGGCTATATCTTTTCAAAATGTTGCAGGATCACAATGATTTTGACTTATATTATGCAGAATCAAGCCCTTTTCAACATATTTCAGCACCAGCAAGCTGCTAGAAAGGAATCTTTAGTTATTGACACTCTTTATCAAAAAAGCTTCAACTCAGTGAGATAAACACTTTTTGACCGTATGGCTATATCTTTTCAAAATGTTGCAGGATCACAATGATTTTGACTTATATTATGCAGAATCAAGCCCTTTTCAACATATTTCAGCACCAGCAAGCTGCTAGAAAGGAATCTTTAGTTATTGACACTCTGTTGCAAAAAAGCTTCAACTCAGTGAGATAAACACTTTTTGACCGTATGGCTATATCTTTTCAAAATGTTGCAGGATCACAATGATTTTGACTTATATTATGCAGAATCAAGCCCTTTTCAACATATTTCAGCACCAGCAAGCTGCTAGAAAGGAATCTTTAGTTATTCACACTCTGTTGCAAAAAAGCTTCAACTCAGTGAGATAAACACTTTTTGACCGTATGGCTATATCTTTTCAAAATGTTGCAGGATCACAATGAATTTGACTTATATTATGCAGAATCAAGTCCTTTTCAACATATTTCAGCACCAGCAAGCTGCTAGAAAGGAATCTTTAGTTATTGACACTCTGTTGCAAAAAAGCTTCAACTCAGTGAGATAAACACTTTTTGACCGTATGGCTATATCTTTTCAAAATGTTGCAGGATCACAATGATTTTGACTTATATTATGCAGAATCAAGCCCTTTTCAACATATTTCAGCACCAGCAAGCTGCTAGAAAGGAATCTTTAGTTATTGACACTCTTTATCAAAAAAGCTTCAACTCAGTGAGATAAAAACTTTTTGACCGTATGGCTATATCTTTTCAAAATGTTGCAGGATCACAATGATTTTGACTTATATTATGCAGAATCAAGCCCTTTTCAACATATTTCAGCACCAGCAAGCTGCTAGAAAGGAATCTTTAGTTATTGACACTCTGTTGCAAAAAAGCTTCAACTCAGTGAGATAAACACTTTTTGACCGTATGGCTATATCTTTTCAAAATGTTGCAGGATCACAATGATTTTGACTTATATTATGCAGAATCAAGCCCTTTTCAACATATTTCAGCACCAGCAAGCTGCTAGAAAGGAATCTTTTGTTATTGACACTCTGTTGCAAAAAAGCTTCAACTCAGTGAGATAAACACTTTTTGACCGTATGGCTATATCTTTTCAAAATGTTGCAGGATCACAATGATTTTGACTTATATTATGCAGAATCAAGCCCTTTTCAACATATTTCAGCACCAGCAAGCTGCTAGAAAGGAATCTTTAGTTATTGACACTCTGTTGAAAAAACGCTTCAACTCAGTGAGATAAACACTTTTTGACCGTATGGCTATATCTTTTCAAAATGTTGCAGGATCACAATGATTTTGACTTATATTATGCAAAATCAAGCCCTTTTCAACATATTTCAGCACCAGCAAGCTGCTAGAAAGGAATCTTTAGTTATTGACACTCTGTTGCAAAAAAGCTTCAACTCGGTGAGATAAACACTTTTTGACCGTATGGCTATATCTTTTCAAAATGTTGCAGGATAATAATGATTTTGACTTATATCATGCAGAATCAAGCCCTTTTCAACATATTTCAGCACCAGCAAGCTGCTAGAAAGGAATCTTTAGTTATTCACACTCTGTTGCAAAAAAGCTTCAACTCAGTGAGATAAACACTTTTTGACCGTATGGCTATATCTTTTCAAAATGTTGCAGGATCACAATGATTTTGACTTATATTATGCAGAATCAAGCCCTTTTCAACATATTTCAGCACCAGCAAGCTGCTAGAAAGGAATCTTTAGTTATTGACACTCTGTTGCAAAAAAGCTTCAACTCGGTGAGATAAACACTTTTTGACCGTATGGCTATATCTTTTCAAAATGTTGCAGGATAATAATGATTTTGACTTATATCATGCAGAATCAAGCCCTTTTCAACATATTTCAGCACCAGCAAGCTGCTAGAAAGGAATCTTTAGTTATTCACACTCTGTTGCAAAAAAGCTTCAACTCAGTGAGATAAACACTTTTTGACCGTATGGCTATATCTTTTCAAAATGTTGCAGGATCACAATGATTTTAACTTATATTATGCAGAATCAAGCCCTTTTAAACATATTTCAGCACCAGCAAGCTGCTAGAAAGGAATCTTTAGTTATTCACACTCTGTTGCAAAAAAGCTTCAACTCAGTGAGATAAACACTTTTTGACCGTATGGCTATATCTTTTCAAAATGTTGCAGGATCACAATGAATTTGAGTTATATTATGCAGAATCAAGCCCTTTTCAACATATTTCAGCACCAGCAAGCTGCTAGAAAGGAATCTATAGTTATTGACACTCTTTTCCAAAGCTTCAACTCAGTGAGATAAACACTTCTTGACCATATGGCTATATCTTTTTTAAAATGTTTCAGGATCACAATAATTTTGACTTATATTATGCAGAATCAAGCCCTTTTCAACTTATTTCAGCACCAGCAAGCTGCTAGAAAGGAATCTTTAGTCATTGAAACTCTGTTGCAAAAAAGCTTCAACTCAGTGAGATAAACACTTTTTGACCATATGGCTATATCTTTTCAAATTGTTACAGGATCACAATGATTTTGACTTATATTATGCAGAATTAAGCCCTTTTCAACATATTTCAGCACCAGCAAGCTGCTAGAAAAGAATCTTTAGTTATTGACACTCTTTATCAAAAACGCTTCAACTCAGTGAGATAAACACTTTTTGACCGTATGGCTATATCTTTTCAAAATGTTGCAGGATCACAATGATTTTGACTTATATTATGCAGAATCAAGCCCTTTTCAACATATTTCAGCACCAGCAAGCTGCTAGAAAGGAATCTTTAGTTATTGACACTCTGTTGCAAAAAAGCTTCAACTCAGTGAGATAAACACTTTTTGACCGTATGGCTATATCTTTTCAAAATGTTGCAGGATCACAATGATTTTGACTTATATTATGCAGAATCAAGCCCTTTTCAACATATTTCAGCACCAGCAAGCTGCTAGAAAGGAATCTTTAGTTATTCACACTCTGTTGCAAAAAAGCTTCAACTCAGTGAGATAAACACTTTTTGACCGTATGGCTATATCTTTTCAAAATGTTGCAGGATCACAATGAATTTGACTTATATTATGCAGAATCAAGTCCTTTTCAACATATTTCAGCACCAGCAAGCTGCTAGAAAGGAATCTTTAGTTATTGACACTCTGTTGCAAAAAAGCTTCAACTCAGTGAGATAAACACTTTTTGACCGTATGGCTATATCTTTTCAAAATGTTGCAGGATCACAATGATTTTGACTTATATTATGCAGAATCAAGCCCTTTTCAACATATTTCAGCACCAGCAAGCTGCTAGAAAGGAATCTTTAGTTATTGACACTCTTTATCAAAAAAGCTTCAACTCAGTGAGATAAAAACTTTTTGACCGTATGGCTATATCTTTTCAAAATGTTGCAGGATCACAATGAATTTGAGTTATATTATGCAGAATCAAGCCCTTTTCAACATATTTCAGCACCAGCAAGCTGCTAGAAAGGAATCTTTAGTTATTGACACTCTGTTGCAAAAAAGCTTCAACTCAGTGAGATAAACACTTTTTGACCGTATGGCTATATCTTTTCAAAATGTTGCAGGATCACAATGATTTTGACTTATATTATGCAGAATCAAGTCCTTTTCAACATATTTCAGCACCAGCAAGCTGCTAGAAAGGAATCTTTAGTTATTCACACTCTGTTGCAAAAAAGCTTCAACTCAGTGAGATAAACACTTTTTGACCGTATGGCTATATCTTTTCAAAATGTTGCAGGATCACAATGATTTTGACTTATATTATGCAGAATCAAGTCCTTTTCAACATATTTCAGCACCAGCAAGCTGCTAGAAAGGAATCTTTAGTTATTGACACTCTGTTGCAAAAAAGCTTCAACTCAGTGAGATAAACACTTTTTGACCGTATGGCTATATCTTTTCAAAATGTTGCAGGATCACAATGAATTTGACTTATATTATGCAGAATCAAGCCCTTTTCAACATATTTCAGCACCAGCAAGCTGCTAGAAAGGAATCTTTAGTTATTGACACTCTGTTGCAAAAAAGCTTCAACTCAGTGAGATAAACACTTTTTGACCGTATGGCTATATCTTTTCAAAATGTTGCAGGATCACAATGATTTTGACTTATATTATGCAGAATCAAGCCCTTTTCAACATATTTCAGCACCAGCAAGCTGCTAGAAAGGAATCTTTAGTTATTGACACTCTGTTGCAAAAAAGCTTCAACTCAGTGAGATAAACACTTTTTGACCGTATGGCTATATCTTTTCAAAATGTTGCAGGATCACAATGATTTTGACTTATATTATGCAGAATCAAGTCCTTTTCAACATATTTCAGCACCAGCAAGCTGCTAGAAAGGAATCTTTAGTTATTGACACTCTGTTGCAAAAAAGCTTCAACTCAGTGAGATAAACACTTTTTGACCGTATGGCTATATCTTTTCAAAATGTTGCAGGATCACAATGATTTTGACTTATATTATGCAGAATCAAGCCCTTTTCAACATATTTCAGCACCAGCAAGCTGCTAGAAAGGAATCTTTAGTTATTGACACTCTGTTGCAAAAAAGCTTCAACTCAGTGAGATAAACACTTTTTGACCGTATGGCTATATCTTTTCAAAATGTTGCAGGATCACAATGATTTTGACTTATATTATGCAGAATCAAGCCCTTTTCAACATATTTCAGCACCAGCAAGCTGCTAGAAAGGAATCTTTAGTTATTGACACTCTTTATCAAAAAAGCTTCAACTCAGTGAGACAAACACTTTTTGACCGTATGGCTATATCTTTTCAAAATGTTGCAGGATCACAATGATTTTGACTTATATTATGCAGAATCAAGCCCTTTTCAACATATTTCAGCACCAGCAAGCTGCTAGAAAGGAATCTTTAGTTATTGACACTCTGTTGCAAAAAAGCTTCAACTCAGTGAGATAAACACTTTTTGACCGTATGGCTATATCTTTTCAAAATGTTGCAGGATCACAATGATTTTGACTTATATATGCAGAATCAAGCCCTTTTCAACATATTTCAGCACCAGCAAGCTGCTAGAAAGGAATCTTTAGTTATTGACACTCTGTTGCAAAAAAGCTTCAACTCAGTGAGATAAACACTTTTTGACCGTATGGCTATATCTTTTCAAAATGTTGCAGGATCACAATGATTTTGACTTATATTATGCAGAATCAAGCCCTTTTCAACATATTTCAGCACCAGCAAGCTGCTAGAAAGGAATCTTTAGTTATTGACACTCTGTTGCAAAAAAGCTTCAACTCAGTGAGATAAACACTTTTTGACCGTATGGCTATATCTTTTCAAAATGTTGCAGGATCACAATGAATTTGACTTATATTATGCAGAATCAAGCCCTTTTCAACATATTTCAGCACCAGCAAGCTGCTAGAAAGGAATCTTTAGTTATTGACACTCTGTTGCAAAAAAGCCTCAACTCAGTGAGATAAACACTTTTTGACCGTATGGCTATATCTTTTCAAAATGTTGCAGGATCACAATGATTTTGACTTATATTATGCAGAATCAAGTCCTTTTCAACATATTTCAGCACCAGCAAGCTGCTAGAAAGGAATCTTTAGTTATTGACACTCTGTTGCAAAAAAGCTTCAACTCAGTGAGATAAACACTTTTTGACCGTATGGCTATATCTTTTCAAAATGTTGCAGGATCACAATGATTTTGACTTATATTATGCAGAATCAAGTCCTTTTCAACATATTTCAGCACCAGCAAGCTGCTAGAAAGGAATCTTTAGTTATTGACACTCTGTTGCAAAAAAGCTTCAACTCAGTGAGATAAACACTTTTTGACCGTATGGCTATATCTTTTCAAAATGTTGCAGGATCACAATGATTTTGACTTATATTATGCAGAATCAAGCCCTTTTCAACATATTTCAGCACCAGCAAGCTGCTAGAAAGGAATCTTTAGTTATTGACACTCTGTTGCAAAAAAGCTTCAACTCAGTGAGATAAACACTTTTTGACCGTATGGCTATATCTTTTCAAAATGTTGCAGGATCACAATGATTTTGACTTATATTATGCAGAATCAAGCCCTTTTCAACATATTTCAGCACCAGCAAGCTGCTAGAAAGGAATCTTTAGTTATTGACACTCTGTTGCAAAAAAGCTTCAACTCAGTGAGATAAACACTTTTTGACCGTATGGCTATATCTTTTCAAAATGTTGCAGGATCACAATGATTTTGACTTATATTATGCAGAATCAAGCCCTTTTCAACATATTTCAGCACCAGCAAGCTGCTAGAAAGGAATCTTTAGTTATTGACACTCTGTTGCAAAAAAGCTTCAACTCAGTGAGATAAACACTTTTTGACCGTATGGCTATATCTTTTCAAATGTTGCAGGATCACAATGATTTTGACTTATATTATGCAGAATCAAGCCCTTTTCAACATATTTCAGCACCAGCAAGCTGCTAGAAAGGAATCTTTAGTTATTGACACTCTGTTGCAAAAAAGCTTCAACTCAGTGAGATAAACACTTTTTGACCGTATGGCTATATCTTTTCAAAATGTTGCAGGATCACAATGATTTTGACTTATATTATGCAGAATCAAGCCCTTTTCAACATATTTCAGCACCAGCAAGCTGCTAGAAAGGAATCTTTAGTTATTGACACTCTTTATCAAAAAAGCTTCAACTCAGTGAGACAAACACTTTTTGACCGTATGGCTATATCTTTTCAAAATGTTGCAGGATCACAATGATTTTGACTTATATTATGCAGAATCAAGCCCTTTTCAACATATTTCAGCACCAGCAAGCTGCTAGAAAGGAATCTTTAGTTATTGACACTCTGTTGCAAAAAAGCTTCAACTCAGTGAGATAAACACTTTTTGACCGTATGGCTATATCTTTTCAAAATGTTGCAGGATCACAATGATTTTGACTTATATCATGCAGAATCAAGCCCTTTTCAACATATTTAAGCACCAGCAACCTGCTAGAAAGAATCTTTAGTTATTGACACTCTTTATCAAAAACGCTTCAACTCTGTGAGATAAACACTTTTTGACCGTATGGCTATATCTTTTCAAAATGTTGCAGGATCACAATGAATTTGACTTATATTATGCAGAATCAAGCCCTTTTCAACATATTTCAGCACCAGCAAGCTGCTAGAAAGGAATCTTTAGTTATTGACACTCTTTTGCAAAAAAGCTTCAACTCAGTGAGATAAACACTTTTTGACCGTATGGCTATATCTTTTCAAAATGTTGCAGGATCACAATGATTTTGACTTATATTATGCAGAATCAAGCCCTTTTCAACATATTTCAGCACCAGCAAGCTGCTAGAAAGGAATCTTTAGTTATTGACACTCTGTTGCAAAAAAGCTTCAACTCAGTGAGATAAACACTTTTTGACCGTATGGCTATATCTTTTCAAAATGTTGCAGGATCACAATGATTTTGACTTACATTATGCAGAATCAAGCCCTTTTCAACATATTTCAGCACCAGCAAGCTGCTAGAAAGGAATCTTTAGTTATTGACACTCTGTTGCAAAAAAGCTTCAACTCAGTGAGATAAACACTTTTTGACCGTATGGCTATATCTTTTCAAAATGTTGCAGGATCACAATGATTTTGACTTATATTATGCAGAATCAAGCCCTTTTCAACATATTTCAGCACCAGCAAGCTGCTAGAAAGGAATCTTTAGTTATTGACACTCTGTTGCAAAAAAGCTTCAACTCAGTGAGATAAACACTTTTTGACCGTATGGCTATATCTTTTCAAAATGTTGCAGGATCACAATGATTTTGACTTATATTATGCAGAATCAAGCCCTTTTCAACATATTTCAGCACCAGCAAGCTGCTAGAAAGGAATCTTTAGTTATTCACACTCTGTTGCAAAAAAGCTTCAACTCAGTGAGATAAACACTTTTTGACCGTATGGCTATATCTTTTCAAAATGTTGCAGGATCACAATGAATTTGACTTATATTATGCAGAATCAAGTCCTTTTCAACATATTTCAGCACCAGCAAGCTGCTAGAAAGGAATCTTTAGTTATTGACACTCTGTTGCAAAAAAGCTTCAACTCAGTGAGATAAACACTTTTTGACCGTATGGCTATATCTTTTCAAAATGTTGCAGGATCACAATGATTTTGACTTATATTATGCAGAATCAAGCCCTTTTCAACATATTTCAGCACCAGCAAGCTGCTAGAAAGGAATCTTTAGTTATTGACACTCTTTATCAAAAAAGCTTCAACTCAGTGAGATAAACACTTTTTGACCGTATGGCTATATCTTTTCAAAATGTTGCAGGATCACAATGATTTTGACTTATATTATGCAGAATCAAGCCCTTTTCAACATATTTCAGCACCAGCAAGCTGCTAGAAAGGAATCTTTAGTTATTGACACTCTGTTGCAAAAAAGCTTCAACTCAGTGAGATAAACACTTTTTGACCGTATGGCTATATCTTTTCAAAATGTTGCAGGATCACAATGATTTTGACTTATATTATGCAGAATCAAGCCCTTTTCAACATATTTCAGCACCAGCAAGCTGCTAGAAAGGAATCTTTAGTTATTCACACTCTGTTGCAAAAAAGCTTCAACTCAGTGAGATAAACACTTTTTGACCGTATGGCTATATCTTTTCAAAATGTTGCAGGATCACAATGAATTTGACTTATATTATGCAGAATCAAGTCCTTTTCAACATATTTCAGCACCAGCAAGCTGCTAGAAAGGAATCTTTAGTTATTGACACTCTGTTGCAAAAAATCTTCAACTCAGTGAGATAAACACTTTTTGACCGTATGGCTATATCTTTTCAAAATGTTGCAGGATCACAATGATTTTGACTTATATTATGCAGAATCAAGCCCTTTTCAACATATTTCAGCACCAGCAAGCTGCTAGAAAGGAATCTTTAGTTATTGACACTCTTTATCAAAAAAGCTTCAACTCAGTGAGATAAACACTTTTTGACCGTATGGCTATATCTTTTCAAAATGTTGCAGGATCACAATGATTTTGACTTATATTATGCAGAATCAAGCCCTTTTCAACATATTTCAGCACCAGCAAGCTGCTAGAAAGGAATCTTTAGTTATTGACACTCTGTTGCAAAAAAGCTTCAACTCAGTGAGATAAACACTTTTTGACCGTATGGCTATATCTTTTCAAAATGTTGCAGGATCACAATGATTTTGACTTATATTATGCAGAATCAAGCCCTTTTCAACATATTTCAGCACCAGCAAGCTGCTAGAAAGGAATCTTTAGTTATTGACACTCTGTTGCAAAAAAGCTTCAACTCAGTGAGATAAACACTTTTTGACCGTATGGCTATATCTTTTCAAAATGTTGCAGGATCACAATGATTTTGACTTATATTATGCAGAATCAAGCCCTTTTCAACATATTTCAGCACCAGCAAGCTGCTAGAAAGGAATCTTTAGTTATTGACACTCTGTTGCAAAAAAGCTTCAACTCAGTGAGATAAACACTTTTTGACCGTATGGCTATATCTTTTCAAAATGTTGCAGGATCACAATGATTTTGACTTATATTATGCAGAATCAAGCCCTTTTCAACATATTTCAGCACCAGCAAGCTGCTAGAAAGGAATCTTTAGTTATTGACACTCTGTTGCAAAAAAGCTTCAACTCAGTGAGATAAACACTTTTTGACCGTATGGCTATATCTTTTCAAAATGTTGCAGGATCACAATGATTTTGACTTATATTATGCAGAATCAAGCCCTTTTCAACATATTTCAGCACCAGCAAGCTGCTAGAAAGGAATCTTTAGTTATTGACACTCTGTTGCAAAAAAGCTTCAACTCAGTGAGATAAACACTTTTTGACCGTATGGCTATATCTTTTCAAAATGTTGCAGGATCACAATGATTTTGACTTATATTATGCAGAATCAAGCCCTTTTCAACATATTTCAGCACCAGCAAGCTGCTAGAAAGGAATCTTTAGTTATTGACACTCTGTTGCAAAAAAGCTTCAACTCAGTGAGATAAACACTTTTTGACCGTATGGCTATATCTTTTCAAAATGTTGCAGGATCACAATGATTTTGACTTATATTATGCAGAATCAAGCCCTTTTCAACATATTTCAGCACCAGCAAGCTGCTAGAAAGGAATCTTTAGTTATTGACACTCTGTTGCAAAAAAGCTTCAACTCAGTGAGATAAACACTTTTTGACCGTATGGCTATATCTTTTCAAAATGTTGCAGGATCACAATGATTTTGACTTATATTATGCAGAATCAAGCCCTTTTCAACATATTTCAGCACCAGCAAGCTGCTAGAAAGGAATCTTTAGTTATTGACACTCTGTTGCAAAAAAGCTTCAACTCAGTGAGATAAACACTTTTTGACCGTATGGGCTATATCTTTTCAAAATGTTGCAGGATCACAATGATTTTGACTTATATTATGCAGAATCAAGCCCTTTTCAACATATTTCAGCACCAGCAAGCTGCTAGAAAGGAATCTTTAGTTATTGACACTCTGTTGCAAAAAAGCTTCAACTCAGTGAGATAAACACTTTTTGACCGTATGGCTATATCTTTTCAAAATGTTGCAGGATCACAATGATTTTGACTTATATTATGCAGAATCAAGCCCTTTTCAACATATTTCAGCACCAGCAAGCTGCTAGAAAGGAATCTTTAGTTATTGACACTCTGTTGCAAAAAAGCTTCAACTCAGTGAGATAAACACTTTTTGACCGTATGGCTATATCTTTTCAAAATGTTGCAGGATCACAATGATTTTGACTTATATTATGCAGAATCAAGCCCTTTTCAACATATTTCAGCACCAGCAAGCTGCTAGAAAGGAATCTTTAGTTATTGACACTCTGTTGCAAAAAGCTTCAACTCAGTGAGATAAACACTTTTTGACCGTATGGCTATATCTTTTCAAAATGTTGCAGGATCACAATGATTTTGACTTATATTATGCAGAATCAAGCCCTTTTCAACATATTTCAGCACCAGCAAGCTGCTAGAAAGGAATCTTTAGTTATTGACACTCTGTTGCAAAAAAGCTTCAACTCAGTGAGATAAACACTTTTTGACCGTATGGCTATATCTTTTCAAAATGTTGCAGGATCACAATGAATTTGACTTATACT
>NW_028234078.1:0-93075 GCF_037954325.1 Fistularia commersonii | reverse complement strand
CTTTTTGACCGTATGGCTATATCTTTTCAAAATGTTGCAGGATCACAATGATTTTGACTTATAATATGCAGAATCAAGCCCTTTTCAACATATTTCAGCACCAGCAAGCTGCTAGAAAGGAATCTTTAGTTATTGACACTCTGTTGCAAAAAAGCTTCAACTCAGTGAGATAAACCACTTTTTGACCGTATGGCTATATCTTTTCAAAATGTTGCAGGATCACAATGATTTTGACTTATAATATGCAGAATCAAGCCCTTTTCAACATAGTTCAGCACCAGCAAGCTGCTAGAAAGGAATCTTTAGTTATTGACACTCTTTATCAAAAAAGCTTCAACTCAGTGAGATAAACACTTTTTGACCGTATGGCTATAGCTTTTCAAAATGTTGCAGGATCACAATGATTTTGACTTATATTATGCAGAATCAAGCCCTTTTCAACATATTTCAGCACCAGCAAGCTGCTAGAAAAGAATCTTTAGTTATTGACACTCTTTATCAAAAAAGCTTCAACTCAGTGAGATAAACACTTTTTGACCGTATGGCTATAGCTTTTCAAAATGTTGCAGGATCACAATGATTTTGACTTATATTATGCAGAATCAAGCCCTTTTCAACATATTTCAGCACCAGCAAGCTGCTAGAAAGGAATCTTTAGTTATTGACACTCTGTTGCAAAAAAGCTTCAACTCAGTGAGATAAACATTTTTTGACCGTATGGCTATATCTTTTCAAAATGTTGCAGGATCACAATGATTTTGACTTATAATATGCAGAATCAAGCCCTTTTCAACATATTTCAGCACCAGCAAGCTGCTAGAAAGGAATCTTTAGTTATTGACACTCTGTTGCAAAAAAGCTTCAACTCAGTGAGATAAACATTTTTTGACCGTATGGCTATATCTTTTCAAAATGTTGCAGGATCACAATGATTTTGACTTATAATATGCAGAATCAAGCCCTTTTCAACATATTTCAGCACCAGCAAGCTGCTAGAAAGGAATCTTTAGTTATTGACACTCTGTTGCAAAAAAGCTTCAACTCAGTGAGATAAACACTTTTTGACCATATGGCTATATCTTTTTAAAATGTTGCAGGATCACAATGATTTTGACTTATATTATGCAGAATCAAGCCCTTTTCAACATATTTCAGCACCAGCAAGCTGCTAGAAAGGAATCTTTAGTTATTGACACTCTGTTGCAAAAAAGCTTCAACTCAGTGAGATAAACACTTTTTGACCGTATGGCTATAGCTTTTCAAAATGTTGCAGGATCACAATGATTTTGACTCATAATATGCAGAATCAAGCCCTTTTCAACATATTTCAGCACCAGCAAGCTGCTAGAAAGGAATCTTTAGTTATTGACACTCTGTTGCAAAAAAGCTTCAACTCAGTGAGATAAACCACTTTTTGACCGTATGGCTATATCTTTTCAAAATGTTGCAGGATCACAATGATTTTGACTTATATTATGCAGAATCAAGCCCTTTTCAACATATTTCAGCACCAGCAAGCTGCTAGAAAGGAATCTTTAGTTATTGACACTCTGTTGCAAAAAAGCTTCAACTCAGTGAGATAAACCACTTTTTGACCGTATGGCTATATCTTTTCAAAATGTTGCAGGATCACAATGATTTTGACTTATAATATGCAGAATCAAGCCCTTTTCAACATATTTCAGCACCAGCAAGCTGCTAGAAAGGAATCTTTAGTTATTGACACTCTGTTGCAAAAAAGCTTCAACTCAGTGAGATAAACACTTTTTGACCATATGGCTATATCTTTTTAAAATGTTGCAGGATCACAATGATTTTGACTTATATTATGCAGAATCAAGCCCTTTTCAACATATTTCAGCACCAGCAAGCTGCTAGAAAGGAATCTTTAGTTATTGACACTCTGTTGCAAAAAAGCTTCAACTCAGTGAGATAAACACTTTTTGACCGTATGGCTATAGCTTTTCAAAATGTTGCAGGATCACAATGATTTTTACTTATATTATGCAGAATCAAGCCCTTTTCAACATATTTCAGCACCAGCAAGCTGCTAGAAAGGAATCTTTAGTTATTGACACTCTTTATCAAAAAAGCTTCAACTCAGTGAGATAATTCTTTTTGACCGTATGGCTATAGCTTTTCAAAATGTTGCAGGATCACAATGATTTTGACTTATATTATGCAGAATCAAGCCCTTTTCAACATATTTCAGCACCAGCAAGCTGCTAAAAAGGAATCTTTAGTTATTGACACTCTTTATCAAAAAAGCTTCAACTCAGTGAGATAAACACTTTTTGACCGTATGGCTATATTATCTTTTCAAAATGTTGCAGGATCACAATGATTTTGACTTATATTATGCAGAATCAAGCCCTTTTCAACATATTTCAGCACCAGCAAGCTGCTAGAAAGGAATCTTTAGTTATTGACACTCTTTATCAAAAAAGCTTCAACTCAGTGAGATAAACACTTTTTGACCGTATGGCTATAGCTTTTCAAAATGTTGCAGGATCACAATGATTTTGACTTATATTATGCAGAATCAAGCCCTTTTCAACATATTTCAGCACCAGCAAGCTGCTAAAAAGGAATATTTAGTTATTGACACTCTTTATCAAAAAAGCTTCAACTCAGTGAGATAAACACTTTTTGACCGTATGGCTATATTATCTTTTCAAAATGTTGCAGGATCACAATGATTTTGACTTATATTATGCAGAATCAAGCCCTTTTCAACATATTTCAGCACCAGCAAGCTGCTAGAAAGGAATCTTTAGTTATTGACACTCTTTATCAAAAAAGCTTCAACTCAGTGAGATAAACACTTTTTGACCGTATGGCTATAGCTTTTCAAAATGTTGCAGGATCACAATGATTTTGACTTATATTATGCAGAATCAAGCCCTTTTCAACATATTTCAGCACCAGCAAGCTGCTAGAAAGGAATCTTTAGTTATTGACACTCTGTTGCAAAAAAGCTTCAACTCAGTGAGATAAACCACTTTTTGACCGTATGGCTATATCTTTTCAAAATGTTGCAGGATCACAATGATTTTGACTTATAATATGCAGAATCAAGCCCTTTTCAACATATTTCAGCACCAGCAAGCTGCTAGAAAGGAATCTTTAGTTATTGACACTCTGTTGCAAAAAAGCTTCAACTCAGTGAGATAAACACTTTTTGACCGTATGGCTATATCTTTTCAAAATGTTGCAGGATCACAATGATTTTGACTTATATTATGCAGAATCAAGCCCTTTTCAACATATTTCAGCACCAGCAAGCTGCTAGAAAGGAATCTTTAGTTATTGACACTCTTTATCAAAAAAGCTTCAACTCAGTGAGATAAACACTTTTTGACCGTATGGCTATAGCTTTTCAAAATGTTGCAGGATCACAATGATTTTGACTTATATTATGCAGAATCAAGCCCTTTTCAACATATTTCAGCACCAGCAAGCTGCTAGAAAAGAATCTTTAGTTATTGACACTCTTTATCAAAAAAGCTTCAACTCAGTGAGATAAACACTTTTTGACCGTATGGCTATAGCTTTTCAAAATGTTGCAGGATCACAATGATTTTGACTTATATTATGCAGAATCAAGCCCTTTTCAACATATTTCAGCACCAGCAAGCTGCTAGAAAGGAATCTTTAGTTATTGACACTCTGTTGCAAAAAAGCTTCAACTCAGTGAGATAAACATTTTTTGACCGTATGGCTATATCTTTTCAAAATGTTGCAGGATCACAATGATTTTGACTTATAATATGCAGAATCAAGCCCTTTTCAACATATTTCAGCACCAGCAAGCTGCTAGAAAGGAATCTTTAGTTATTGACACTCTGTTGCAAAAAAGCTTCAACTCAGTGAGATAAACATTTTTTGACCGTATGGCTATATCTTTTCAAAATGTTGCAGGATCACAATGATTTTGACTTATAATATGCAGAATCAAGCCCTTTTCAACATATTTCAGCACCAGCAAGCTGCTAGAAAGGAATCTTTAGTTATTGACACTCTGTTGCAAAAAAGCTTCAACTCAGTGAGATAAACACTTTTTGACCATATGGCTATATCTTTTTAAAATGTTGCAGGATCACAATGATTTTGACTTATATTATGCAGAATCAAGCCCTTTTCAACATATTTCAGCACCAGCAAGCTGCTAGAAAGGAATCTTTAGTTATTGACACTCTTTATCAAAAAAGCTTCAACTCAGTGAGATAAACACTTTTTGACCGTATGGCTATAGCTTTTCAAAATGTTGCAGGATCACAATGATTTTGACTTATATTATGCAGAATCAAGCCCTTTTCAACATATTTCAGCACCAGCAAGCTGCTAGAAAGGAATCTTTAGTTATTGACACTCTTTATCAAAAAAGATTCAACTCAGTGAGATAAACACTTTTTGACCGTATGGCTATAGCTTTTCAAAATGTTGCAGGATCACAATGATTTTGACTTATATTATGCAGAATCAAGCCCTTTTCAACATATTTCAGCACCAGCAAGCTGCTAGAAAGGAATCTTTAGTTATTGACACTCTTTATCAAAAAAGCTTCAACTCAGTGAGATAAACACTTTTTGACCGTATGGCTATATCTTTTCAAAATGTTGCAGGATCACAATGATTTTGACTTATAATATGCAGAATCAAGCCCTTTTCAACATATTTCAGCACCAGCAAGCTGCTAGAAAGGAATCTTTAGTTATTGACACTCTGTTGCAAAAAAGCTTCAACTCAGTGAGATAAACACTTTTTGACCGTATGGCTATATCTTTTCAAAATGTTGCAGGATCACAATGATTTTGACTTATATTATGCAGAATCAAGCCCTTTTCAACATATTTCAGCACCAGCAAGCTGCTAGAAAGGAATCTTTAGTTATTGACACTCTTTATCAAAAAAGCTTCAACTCAGTGAGATAAACACTTTTTGACCGTATGGCTATAGCTTTTCAAAATGTTGCAGGATCACAATGATTTTGACTTATATTATGCAGAATCAAGCCCTTTTCAACATATTTCAGCACCAGCAAGCTGCTAGAAAAGAATCTTTAGTTATTGACACTCTTTATCAAAAAAGCTTCAACTCAGTGAGATAAACACTTTTTGACCGTATGGCTATAGCTTTTCAAAATGTTGCAGGATCACAATGATTTTGACTTATATTATGCAGAATCAAGCCCTTTTCAACATATTTCAGCACCAGCAAGCTGCTAGAAAGGAATCTTTAGTTATTGACACTCTGTTGCAAAAAAGCTTCAACTCAGTGAGATAAACATTTTTTGACCGTATGGCTATATCTTTTCAAAATGTTGCAGGATCACAATGATTTTGACTTATAATATGCAGAATCAAGCCCTTTTCAACATATTTCAGCACCAGCAAGCTGCTAGAAAGGAATCTTTAGTTATTGACACTCTGTTGCAAAAAAGCTTCAACTCAGTGAGATAAACATTTTTTGACCGTATGGCTATATCTTTTCAAAATGTTGCAGGATCACAATGATTTTGACTTATAATATGCAGAATCAAGCCCTTTTCAACATATTTCAGCACCAGCAAGCTGCTAGAAAGGAATCTTTAGTTATTGACACTCTGTTGCAAAAAAGCTTCAACTCAGTGAGATAAACACTTTTTGACCATATGGCTATATCTTTTTAAAATGTTGCAGGATCACAATGATTTTGACTTATATTATGCAGAATCAAGCCCTTTTCAACATATTTCAGCACCAGCAAGCTGCTAGAAAGGAATCTTTAGTTATTGACACTCTTTATCAAAAAAGCTTCAACTCAGTGAGATAAACACTTTTTGACCGTATGGCTATAGCTTTTCAAAATGTTGCAGGATCACAATGATTTTGACTTATATTATGCAGAATCAAGCCCTTTTCAACATATTTCAGCACCAGCAAGCTGCTAGAAAGGAATCTTTAGTTATTGACACTCTTTATCAAAAAAGATTCAACTCAGTGAGATAAACACTTTTTGACCGTATGGCTATAGCTTTTCAAAATGTTGCAGGATCACAATGATTTTGACTTATATTATGCAGAATCAAGCCCTTTTCAACATATTTCAGCACCAGCAAGCTGCTAGAAAGGAATCTTTAGTTATTGACACTCTTTATCAAAAAAGCTTCAACTCAGTGAGATAAACACTTTTTGACCGTATGGCTATATCTTTTCAAAATGTTGCAGGATCACAATGATTTTGACTTATAATATGCAGAATCAAGCCCTTTTCAACATATTTCAGCACCAGCAAGCTGCTAGAAAGGAATCTTTAGTTATTGACACTCTGTTGCAAAAAAGCTTCAACTCAGTGAGATAAACACTTTTTGACCATATGGCTATATCTTTTAAAATGTTGCAGGATCACAATGATTTTGACTTATATTATGCAGAATCAAGCCCTTTTCAACATATTTCAGCACCAGCAAGCTGCTAGAAAGGAATCTTTAGTTATTGACACTCTGTTGCAAAAAAGCTTCAACTCAGTGAGATAAACACTTTTTGACCGTATGGCTATAGCTTTTCAAAATGTTGCAGGATCACAATGATTTTGACTCATAATATGCAGAATCAAGCCCTTTTCAACATATTTCAGCACCAGCAAGCTGCTAGAAAGGAATCTTTAGTTATTGACACTCTGTTGCAAAAAAGCTTCAACTCAGTGAGATAAACACTTTTTGACCATATGACTATATCTTTTTAAAATGTTGCAGGATCACAATGATTTTGACTTATATTATGCAGAATCAAGCCCTTTTCAACATATTTCAGCACCAGCAAGCTGCTAGAAAGGAATCTTTAGTTATTGACACTCTTTATCAAAAAAGCTTCAACTCAGTGAGATAAACACTTTTTGACCGTATGGCTATAGCTTTTCAAAATGTTGCAGGATCACAATGATTTTGACTTATATTATGCAGAATCAAGCCCTTTTCAACATATTTCAGCACCAGCAAGCTGCTAAAAAGGAATCTTTAGTTATTGACACTCTTTATCAAAAAAGCTTCAACTCAGTGAGATAAACACTTTTTGACCGTATGGCTATATTATCTTTTCAAAATGTTGCAGGATCACAATGATTTTGACTTATATTATGCAGAATCAAGCCCTTTTCAACATATTTCAGCACCAGCAAGCTGCTAGAAAGGAATCTTTAGTTATTGACACTCTTTATCAAAAAAGCTTCAACTCAGTGAGATAAACACTTTTTGACCGTATGGCTATAGCTTTTCAAAATGTTGCAGGATCACAATGATTTTGACTTATATTATGCAGAATCAAGCCCTTTTCAACATATTTCAGCACCAGCAAGCTGCTAGAAAGGAATCTTTAGTTATTGACACTCTGTTGCAAAAAAGCTTCAACTCAGTGAGATAAACCACTTTTTGACCGTATGGCTATATCTTTTCAAAATGTTGCAGGATCACAATGATTTTGACTTATAATATGCAGAATCAAGCCCTTTTCAACATAGTTCAGCACCAGCAAGCTGCTAGAAAGGAATCTTTAGTTATTGACACTCTGTTGCAAAAAAGCTTCAACTCAGTGAGATAAACACTTTTTGACCGTATGGCTATAGCTTTTCAAAATGTTGCAGGATCACAATGATTTTGACTTATATTATGCAGAATCAAGCCCTTTTCAACATATTTCAGCACCAGCAAGCTGCTAGAAAAGAATCTTTAGTTATTGACACTCTTTATCAAAAAAGCTTCAACTCAGTGAGATAAACACTTTTTGACCGTATGGCTATAGCTTTTCAAATGTTGCAGGATCACAATGATTTTGACTTATATTATGCAGAATCAAGCCCTTTTCAACATATTTCAGCACCAGCAAGCTGCTAGAAAGGAATCTTTAGTTATTGACACTCTGTTGCAAAAAAGCTTCAACTCAGTGAGATAAACACTTTTTGACCGTATGGCTATAGCTTTTCAAAATGTTGCAGGATCACAATGATTTTGACTCATAATATGCAGAATCAAGCCCTTTTCAACATATTTCAGCACCAGCAAGCTGCTAGAAAGGAATCTTTAGTTATTGACACTCTGTTGCAAAAAAGCTTCAACTCAGTGAGATAAACACTTTTTGACCATATGACTATATCTTTTTAAAATGTTGCAGGATCACAATGATTTTGACTTATATTATGCAGAATCAAGCCCTTTTCAACATATTTCAGCACCAGCAAGCTGCTAGAAAGGAATCTTTAGTTATTGACACTCTTTATCAAAAAAGCTTCAACTCAGTGAGATAAACACTTTTTGACCGTATGGCTATAGCTTTTCAAAATGTTGCAGGATCACAATGATTTTGACTTATATTATGCAGAATCAAGCCCTTTTCAACATATTTCAGCACCAGCAAGCTGCTAAAAAGGAATCTTTAGTTATTGACACTCTTTATCAAAAAAGCTTCAACTCAGTGAGATAAACACTTTTTGACCGTATGGCTATATTATCTTTTCAAAATGTTGCAGGATCACAATGATTTTGACTTATATTATGCAGAATCAAGCCCTTTTCAACATATTTCAGCACCAGCAAGCTGCTAGAAAGGAATCTTTAGTTATTGACACTCTTTATCAAAAAAGCTTCAACTCAGTGAGATAAACACTTTTTGACCGTATGGCTATAGCTTTTCAAAATGTTGCAGGATCACAATGATTTTGACTTATATTATGCAGAATCAAGCCCTTTTCAACATATTTCAGCACCAGCAAGCTGCTAGAAAGGAATCTTTAGTTATTGACACTCTGTTGCAAAAAAGCTTCAACTCAGTGAGATAAACCACTTTTTGACCGTATGGCTATATCTTTTCAAAATGTTGCAGGATCACAATGATTTTGACTTATAATATGCAGAATCAAGCCCTTTTCAACATAGTTCAGCACCAGCAAGCTGCTAGAAAGGAATCTTTAGTTATTGACACTCTTTATCAAAAAAGCTTCAACTCAGTGAGATAAACACTTTTTGACCGTATGGCTATAGCTTTTCAAAATGTTGCAGGATCACAATGATTTTGACTTATATTATGCAGAATCAAGCCCTTTTCAACATATTTCAGCACCAGCAAGCTGCTAGAAAAGAATCTTTAGTTATTGACACTCTTTATCAAAAAAGCTTCAACTCAGTGAGATAAACACTTTTTGACCGTATGGCTATAGCTTTTCAAAATGTTGCAGGATCACAATGATTTTGACTTATATTATGCAGAATCAAGCCCTTTTCAACATATTTCAGCACCAGCAAGCTGCTAGAAAGGAATCTTTAGTTATTGACACTCTGTTGCAAAAAAGCTTCAACTCAGTGAGATAAACATTTTTTGACCGTATGGCTATATCTTTTCAAAATGTTGCAGGATCACAATGATTTTGACTTATAATATGCAGAATCAAGCCCTTTTCAACATATTTCAGCACCAGCAAGCTGCTAGAAAGGAATCTTTAGTTATTGACACTCTGTTGCAAAAAAGCTTCAACTCAGTGAGATAAACATTTTTTGACCGTATGGCTATATCTTTTCAAAATGTTGCAGGATCACAATGATTTTGACTTATAATATGCAGAATCAAGCCCTTTTCAACATATTTCAGCACCAGCAAGCTGCTAGAAAGGAATCTTTAGTTATTGACACTCTGTTGCAAAAAAGCTTCAACTCAGTGAGATAAACACTTTTTGACCATATGGCTATATCTTTTTAAAATGTTGCAGGATCACAATGATTTTGACTTATATTATGCAGAATCAAGCCCTTTTCAACATATTTCAGCACCAGCAAGCTGCTAGAAAGGAATCTTTAGTTATTGACACTCTTTATCAAAAAAGCTTCAACTCAGTGAGATAAACACTTTTTGACCGTATGGCTATAGCTTTTCAAAATGTTGCAGGATCACAATGATTTTTACTTATATTATGCAGAATCAAGCCCTTTTCAACATATTTCAGCACCAGCAAGCTGCTAGAAAGGAATCTTTAGTTATTGACACTCTTTATCAAAAAAGCTTCAACTCAGTGAGATAAACACTTTTTGACCGTATGGCTATAGCTTTTCAAAATGTTGCAGGATCACAATGATTTTGACTTATATTATGCAGAATCAAGCCCTTTTCAACATATTTCAGCACCAGCAAGCTGCTAAAAAGGAATATTTAGTTATTGACACTCTTTATCAAAAAAGCTTCAACTCAGTGAGATAAACACTTTTTGACCGTATGGCTATATTATCTTTTCAAAATGTTGCAGGATCACAATGATTTTGACTTATATTATGCAGAATCAAGCCCTTTTCAACATATTTCAGCACCAGCAAGCTGCTAGAAAGGAATCTTTAGTTATTGACACTCTTTATCAAAAAAGCTTCAACTCAGTGAGATAAACACTTTTTGACCGTATGGCTATAGCTTTTCAAAATGTTGCAGGATCACAATGATTTTGACTTATATTATGCAGAATCAAGCCCTTTTCAACATATTTCAGCACCAGCAAGCTGCTAGAAAGGAATCTTTAGTTATTGACACTCTGTTGCAAAAAAGCTTCAACTCAGTGAGATAAACCACTTTTTGACCGTATGGCTATATCTTTTCAAAATGTTGCAGGATCACAATGATTTTGACTTATAATATGCAGAATCAAGCCCTTTTCAACATATTTCAGCACCAGCAAGCTGCTAGAAAGGAATCTTTAGTTATTGACACCCTGTTGCAAAAAAGCTTCAACTCAGTGAGATAAACACTTTTTGACCGTATGGCTATATCTTTTCAAAATGTTGCAGGATCACAATGATTTTGACTTATATTATGCAGAATCAAGCCCTTTTCAACATATTTCAGCACCAGCAAGCTGCTAGAAAGGAATCTTTAGTTATTGACACTCTTTATCAAAAAAGCTTCAACTCAGTGAGATAAACACTTTTTGACCGTATGGCTATAGCTTTTCAAAATGTTGCAGGATCACAATGATTTTGACTTATATTATGCAGAATCAAGCCCTTTTCAACATATTTCAGCACCAGCAAGCTGCTAGAAAAGAATCTTTAGTTATTGACACTCTTTATCAAAAAAGCTTCAACTCAGTGAGATAAACACTTTTTGACCGTATGGCTATAGCTTTTCAAAATGTTGCAGGATCACAATGATTTTGACTTATATTATGCAGAATCAAGCCCTTTTCAACATATTTCAGCACCAGCAAGCTGCTAGAAAGGAATCTTTAGTTATTGACACTCTGTTGCAAAAAAGCTTCAACTCAGTGAGATAAACATTTTTTGACCGTATGGCTATATCTTTTCAAAATGTTGCAGGATCACAATGATTTTGACTTATAATATGCAGAATCAAGCCCTTTTCAACATATTTCAGCACCAGCAAGCTGCTAGAAAGGAATCTTTAGTTATTGACACTCTGTTGCAAAAAAGCTTCAACTCAGTGAGATAAACATTTTTTGACCGTATGGCTATATCTTTTCAAAATGTTGCAGGATCACAATGATTTTGACTTATAATATGCAGAATCAAGCCCTTTTCAACATATTTCAGCACCAGCAAGCTGCTAGAAAGGAATCTTTAGTTATTGACACTCTGTTGCAAAAAAGCTTCAACTCAGTGAGATAAACACTTTTTGACCATATGGCTATATCTTTTTAAAATGTTGCAGGATCACAATGATTTTGACTTATATTATGCAGAATCAAGCCCTTTTCAACATATTTCAGCACCAGCAAGCTGCTAGAAAGGAATCTTTAGTTATTGACACTCTTTATCAAAAAAGCTTCAACTCAGTGAGATAAACACTTTTTGACCGTATGGCTATAGCTTTTCAAAATGTTGCAGGATCACAATGATTTTGACTTATATTATGCAGAATCAAGCCCTTTTCAACATATTTCAGCACCAGCAAGCTGCTAGAAAGGAATCTTTAGTTATTGACACTCTTTATCAAAAAAGATTCAACTCAGTGAGATAAACACTTTTTGACCGTATGGCTATAGCTTTTCAAAATGTTGCAGGATCACAATGATTTTGACTTATATTATGCAGAATCAAGCCCTTTTCAACATATTTCAGCACCAGCAAGCTGCTAGAAAGGAATCTTTAGTTATTGACACTCTTTATCAAAAAAGCTTCAACTCAGTGAGATAAACACTTTTTGACCGTATGGCTATATCTTTTCAAAATGTTGCAGGATCACAATGATTTTGACTTATAATATGCAGAATCAAGCCCTTTTCAACATATTTCAGCACCAGCAAGCTGCTAGAAAGGAATCTTTAGTTATTGACACCCTGTTGCAAAAAAGCTTCAACTCAGTGAGATAAACACTTTTTGACCGTATGGCTATATCTTTTCAAAATGTTGCAGGATCACAATGATTTTGACTTATATTATGCAGAATCAAGCCCTTTTCAACATATTTCAGCACCAGCAAGCTGCTAGAAAGGAATCTTTAGTTATTGACACTCTTTATCAAAAAAGCTTCAACTCAGTGAGATAAACACTTTTTGACCGTATGGCTATAGCTTTTCAAAATGTTGCAGGATCACAATGATTTTGACTTATATTATGCAGAATCAAGCCCTTTTCAACATATTTCAGCACCAGCAAGCTGCTAGAAAAGAATCTTTAGTTATTGACACTCTTTATCAAAAAAGCTTCAACTCAGTGAGATAAACACTTTTTGACCGTATGGCTATAGCTTTTCAAAATGTTGCAGGATCACAATGATTTTGACTTATATTATGCAGAATCAAGCCCTTTTCAACATATTTCAGCACCAGCAAGCTGCTAGAAAGGAATCTTTAGTTATTGACACTCTGTTGCAAAAAAGCTTCAACTCAGTGAGATAAACATTTTTTGACCGTATGGCTATATCTTTTCAAAATGTTGCAGG
Source organism: Fistularia commersonii (assembly GCF_037954325.1). NCBI lineage: Eukaryota > Metazoa > Chordata > Actinopteri > Syngnathiformes > Fistulariidae > Fistularia > Fistularia commersonii. The sequence continues at coordinate 80,167 of NW_028234078.1, read as the reverse complement.
ATCACAATGATTTTGACTTATAATATGCAGAATCAAGCCCTTTTCAACATATTTCAGCACCAGCAAGCTGCTAGAAAGGAATCTTTAGTTATTGACACTCTGTTGCAAAAAAGCTTCAACTCAGTGAGATAAACATTTTTTGACCGTATGGCTATATCTTTTCAAAATGTTGCAGGATCACAATGATTTTGACTTATAATATGCAGAATCAAGCCCTTTTCAACATATTTCAGCACCAGCAAGCTGCTAGAAAGGAATCTTTAGTTATTGACACTCTGTTGCAAAAAAGCTTCAACTCAGTGAGATAAACACTTTTTGACCATATGGCTATATCTTTTTAAAATGTTGCAGGATCACAATGATTTTGACTTATATTATGCAGAATCAAGCCCTTTTCAACATATTTCAGCACCAGCAAGCTGCTAGAAAGGAATCTTTAGTTATTGACACTCTTTATCAAAAAAGCTTCAACTCAGTGAGATAAACACTTTTTGACCGTATGGCTATAGCTTTTCAAAATGTTGCAGGATCACAATGATTTTGACTTATATTATGCAGAATCAAGCCCTTTTCAACATATTTCAGCACCAGCAAGCTGCTAGAAAGGAATCTTTAGTTATTGACACTCTTTATCAAAAAAGATTCAACTCAGTGAGATAAACACTTTTTGACCGTATGGCTATAGCTTTTCAAAATGTTGCAGGATCACAATGATTTTGACTTATATTATGCAGAATCAAGCCCTTTTCAACATATTTCAGCACCAGCAAGCTGCTAGAAAGGAATCTTTAGTTATTGACACTCTTTATCAAAAAAGCTTCAACTCAGTGAGATAAACACTTTTTGACCGTATGGCTATATCTTTTCAAAATGTTGCAGGATCACAATGATTTTGACTTATATTATGCAGAATCAAGCCCTTTTCAACATATTTCAGCACCAGCAAGCTGCTAGAAAGGAATCTTTAGTTATTGACACTCTTTATCAAAAAAGCTTCAACTCAGTGAGATAAACACTTTTTGACCGTATGGCTATAGCTTTTCAAAATGTTGCAGGATCACAATGATTTTGACTTATAATATGGAGAATCAAGCCCTTTTCAACATATTTCAGCACCAGCAAGCTGCTAGAAAGGAATATTTAGTTATTGACACTCTGTTGCAAAAAAGCTTCAACTCAGTGAGATAAACACTTTTTGACCGTATGGCTATATCTTTTCAAAATGTTGCAGGATCACAATGATTTTGACTTATATTATGCAGAATCAAGCCCTTTTCAACATATTTCAGCACCAGCAAGCTGCTAGAAAGGAATCTTTAGTTATTGACACTCTTTATCAAAAAAGCTTCAACTCAGTGAGATAAACACTTTTTGACCGTATGGCTATAGCTTTTCAAAATGTTGCAGGATCACAATGATTTTGAGTTATATTATGCAGAATCAAGCCCTTTTCAACATATTTCAGCACCAGCAAGCTGCTAGAAAGGAAGCTTTAGTTATTGACACTCTTTATCAAAAAAGCTTCAACTCAGTGAGATAAACACTTTTTGACCGTATGGCTATATCTTTTCAAAATGTTGCAGGATCACAATGATTTTGACTTATAATATGCAGAATCAAGCCCTTTTCAACATATTTCAGCACCAGCAAGCTGCTAGAAAGGAATCTTTAGTTATTGACACTCTTTATCAAAAAAGCTTCAACTCAGTGAGATAAACACTTTTTGACCGTATGGCTATATCTTTTCAAAATGTTGCAGGATCACAATGATTTTGACTTATAATATGGAGAATCAAGCCCTTTTCAACATATTTCAGCACCAGCAAGCTGCTAGAAAGGAATCTTTAGTTATTGACACTCTTTATCAAAAAAGCTTCAACTCAGTGAGATAAACACTTTTTGACCGTATGGCTATATCTTTTCAAAATGTTGCAGGATCACAATGATTTTGACTTATAATATGCAGAATCAAGCCCTTTTCAACATATTTCAGCACCAGCAAGCTGCTAGAAAGGAATCTTTAGTTATTGACACTCTGTTGCAAAAAAGCTTCAACTCAGTGAGATAAACACTTTTTGACCATATGGCTATATCTTTTTAAATGTTGCAGGATCACAATGATTTTGACTTATATTATGCAGAATCAGCCCTTTTCAACATATTTCAGCACCAGCAAGCTGCTAGAAAGGAATCTTTAGTTATTGACACTCTGTTGCAAAAAAGCTTCAACTCAGTGAGATAAACACTTTTTGACCGTATGGCTATATATTTTCAAAATGTTGCAGGATAATATTGATTTTGACTTATATCATGCAGAATCAAGCCCTTTTCAACATATTTCAGCACCAGCAAGCTGCTAGAAAGGAATCTTTAGTTATTGACACTCTGTTGCAAAAAAGCTTCAACTCAGTGAGATAAACACTTTTTGACCGTATGGCTATATCTTTTCAAAATGTTGCAGGATCACAATGATTTTGACTTATATTATGCAGAATCAAGCCCTTTTCAACATATTTCAGCACCAGCAAGCTGCTAGAAAGGAATCTTTAGTTATTGACACTCTGTTGCAAAAAAGCTTCAACTCAGTGAGATAAACACTTTTTGACCGTATGGCTATATCTTTTCAAAATGTTGCAGGATCACAATGATTTTGACTTATATTATGCAGAATCAAGCCCTTTTCAACATATTTCAGCACCAGCAAGCTGCTAGAAAGGAATCTTTAGTTATTGACACTCTGTTGCAAAAAATCTTCAACTCAGTGAGATAAACACTTTTTGACCGTATGGCTATATCTTTTCAAAATGTTGCAGGATCACAATGAATTTGACTTATATTATGCAGAATCAAGCCCTTTTCAACATATTTCAGCACCAGCAAGCTGCTAGAAAGGAATCTTTAGTTATTGACACTCTGTTTCAAAAAACCTTCAACTCTGTGAGATAAACACTTTTTGACCGTATGGCTATATCTTTTCAAAATGTTGCAGGATCACAATGATTTTGACTTATATTATGCAGAATCAAGCCCTTTTCAACATATTTCAGCACCAGCAAGCTGCTAGAAAGGAATCTTTAGTTATTGACACTCTGTTGCAAAAAAGCTTCAACTCAGTGAGATAAACACTTTTTGACCGTATGGCTATATCTTTTCAAAATGTTGCAGGATCACAATGAATTTGACTTATATTATGCAGAATCAAGCCCTTTTCAACAAATTTCAGCACCAGCAAGCTGCTAGAAAGGAATCTTTAGTTATTGACACTCTTTATCAAAAAAGGTTCAACTCAGTGAGATAAACACTTTTTGACCGTATGGCTATATCTTTTCAAAATGTTGCAGGATCACAATGATTTTGACTTATATTATGCAGAATCAAGCCCTTTTCAACATATTTCAGCACCAGCAAGCTGCTAGAAAGGAATCTTTAGTTATTGACACTCTGTTGCAAAAAAGCTTCAACTCAGTGAGATAAACACTTTTTGACCGTATGGCTATATCTTTTCAAAATGTTGCAGGATCACAATGATTTTGACTTATATTATGCAGAATCAAGCCCTTTTCAACATATTTCAGCACCAGCAAGCTGCTAGAAAGGAATCTTTAGTTATTGACACTCTGTTGCAAAAAAGCTTCAACTCAGTGAGATAAACACTTTTTGACCGTATGGCTATATCTTTTCAAAATGTTGCAGGATCACAATGATTTTGACTTATATTATGCAGAATCAAGCCCTTTTCAACATATTTCAGCACCAGCAAGCTGCTAGAAAGGAATCTTTAGTTATTGACACTCTGTTGCAAAAAAGCCTTCAACTCAGTGAGATAAACACTTTTTGACCGTATGGCTATATCTTTTCAAAATGTTGCAGGATCACAATGAATTTGACTTATATTATGCAGAATCAAGCCCTTTTCAACAAATTTCAGCACCAGCAAGCTGCTAGAAAGGAATCTTTAGTTATTGACACTCTGTTGCAAAAAAGCCTTCAACTCAGTGAGATAAACACTTTTTGACCGTATGGCTATATCTTTTCAAAATGTTGCAGGATCACAATGATTTTGACTTATATTATGCAGAATCAAGCCCTTTTCAACATATTTCAGCACCAGCAAGCTGCTAGAAAGGAATCTTTAGTTATTGACACTCTGTTGCAAAAAAGCTTCAACTCAGTGAGATAAACACTTTTTGACCGTATGGCTATATCTTTTCAAAATGTTGCAGGATCACAATGATTTTGACTTATATTATGCAGAATCAAGCCCTTTTCAACATATTTCAGCACCAGCAAGCTGCTAGAAAGGAATCTTTAGTTATTGACACTCTGTTGCAAAAAAGCTTCAACTCAGTGAGATAAACACTTTTTGACCGTATGGCTATATCTTTTCAAAATGTTGAAGGATAATAATGATTTTGACTTATATCATGCAGAATCAAGCCCTTTTCAACATATTTCAGCACCAGCATGCTGCTAGAAAGGAATCTTTAGTTATTGACACTCTGTTGCAAAAAACCTTCAACTCTGTGAGATAAACACTTTTTGACCGTATGGCTATATCTTTTCAAAATGTTGCAGGTTCACAATGATTTTGACTTATATTATGCAGAATCAAGCCCTTTTCAACATATTTCAGCACCAGCAAGCTGCTAGAAAGGAATCTTTAGTTATTGACACTCTGTTGCAAAAAAGCTTCAACTCAGTGAGATAAACACTTTTTGACCGTATGGCTATATCTTTTCAAAATGTTGCAGGATCACAATGAATTTGACTTATATTATGCAGAATCAAGCCCTTTTCAACAAATTTCAGCACCAGCAAGCTGCTAGAAAGGAATCTTTAGTTATTGACACTCTGTTGCAAAAAAGCCTTCAACTCAGTGAGATAAACACTTTTTGACCGTATGGCTATATCTTTTCAAAATGTTGCAGGATCACAATGATTTTGACTTATATTATGCAGAATCAAGCCCTTTTCAACATATTTCAGCACCAGCAAGCTGCTAGAAAGGAATCTTTAGTTATTGACACTCTGTTGCAAAAAAGCTTCAACTCAGTGAGATAAACACTTTTTGACCGTATGGCTATATCTTTTCAAAATGTTGCAGGATCACAATGATTTTGACTTATATTATGCAGAATCAAGCCCTTTTCAACATATTTCAGCACCAGCAAGCTGCTAGAAAGGAATCTTTAGTTATTGACACTCTGTTGCAAAAAAGCTTCAACTCAGTGAGATAAACACTTTTTGACCGTATGGCTATATCTTTTCAAAATGTTGCAGGATCACAATGAATTTGACTTATATTATGCAGAATCAAGCCCTTTTCAACATATTTCAGCACCAGCAAGCTGCTAGAAAGGAATCTTTAGTTATTGACACTCTTTATCAAAAAACCTTCAACTCTGTGAGATAAACACTTTTTGACCGTATGGCTATATCTTTTCAAAATATTGCAGGATCACAATGATTTTGACTTATATTATGCAGAATCAAGCCCTTTTCAACATATTTCAGCACCAGCAAGCAGCTAAGAAAGGAATCTTTAGTTATTCACACTCTGTTGCAAAAAAGCTTCAACTCAGTGAGATAAACACTTTTTGACCGTATGGCTATATCTTTTCAAAATGTTGCAGGATAATAATGATTTTGACTTATATCATGCAGAATCAAGCCCTTTTCAACATATTTCAGCACCAGCAAGCTGCTAGAAAGGAATCTTTAGTTATTGACACTCTGTTGCGAAAAAGCTTCAACTCAGTGAGATAAACACTTTTTGACCGTATGGCTATATCTTTTCAAAATGTTGCAGGATCACAATGATTTTGACTTATAATTATGCAGAATCAAGCCCTTTTCAACATATTTCAGCACCAGCAAGCTGCTAGAAAGGAATCTTTAGTTATTGACACTCTGTTGCAAAAAAGCTTCAACTCAGTGAGATAAACACTTTTTGACCGTATGGCTATATCTTTTCAAAATGTTGCAGGATCACAATGATTTTGACTTATATTATGCAGAATCAAGCCCTTTTCAACATATTTCAGCACCAGCAAGCTGCTAGAAAGGAATCTTTAGTTATTGACACTCTGTTGCAAAAAAGCCTTCAACTCAGTGAGATAAACACTTTTTGACCGTATGGCTATATCTTTTCAAAATGTTGCAGGATCACAATGAATTTGACTTATATTATGCAGAATCAAGCCCTTTTCAACAAATTTCAGCACCAGCAAGCTGCTAGAAAGGAATCTTTAGTTATTGACACTCTGTTGCAAAAAAGCCTTCAACTCAGTGAGATAAACACTTTTTGACCGTATGGCTATATCTTTTCAAAATGTTGCAGGATCACAATGATTTTGACTTATATTATGCAGAATCAAGCCCTTTTCAACATATTTCAGCACCAGCAAGCTGCTAGAAAGGAATCTTTAGTTATTGACACTCTGTTGCAAAAAAGCTTCAACTCAGTGAGATAAACACTTTTTGACCGTATGGCTATATCTTTTCAAAATGTTGCAGGATCACAATGATTTTGACTTATATTATGCAGAATCAAGCCCTTTTCAACATATTTCTGCACCAGCAAGCTGCTAGAAAGGAATCTTTAGTTATTGACACTCTGTTGCAAAAAAGCTTCAACTCAGTGAGATAAACACTTTTTGACCGTATGGCTATATCTTTTCAAAATGTTGAAGGATAATAATGATTTTGACTTATATCATGCAGAATCAAGCCCTTTTCAACATATTTCAGCACCAGCATGCTGCTAGAAAGGAATCTTTAGTTATTGACACTCTGTTGCAAAAAAGCTTCAACTCAGTGAGATAAACACTTTTTGACCGTATGGCTATATCTTTTCAAAATGTTGCAGGATCACAATGATTTTGACTTATATTATGCAGAATCAAGCCCTTTTCAACATATTTCAGCACCAGCATGCTGCTAGAAAGGAATCTTTAGTTATTGACACTCTTTATCAAAAAAGCTTCAACTCAGTGAGATAAACACTTTTTGACCGTATGGCTATATCTTTTCAAAATGTTGCAGGATCACAATGATTTTGACTTATATTATGCAGAATCAAGCCCTTTTCAACATATTTCAGCACCAGCAAGCTGCTAGAAAGGAATCTTTAGTTATTGACACTCTGTTGCAAAAAAGCTTCAACTCAGTGAGATAAACACTTTTTGACCGTATGGCTATATCTTTTCAAAATGTTGCAGGATCACAATGATTTTGACTTATATTATGCAGAATCAAGCCCTTTTCAACATATTTCAGCACCAGCAAGCTGCTAGAAAGGAATCTTTAGTTATTGACACTCTGTTGCAAAAAAGCTTCAACTCAGTGAGATAAACACTTTTTGACCGTATGGCTATATCTTTTCAAAATGTTGCAGGATCACAATGATTTTGACTTATATTATGCAGAATCAAGCCCTTTTCAACATATTTCAGCACCAGCAAGCTGCTAGAAAGGAATCTTTAGTTATTGACACTCTGTTGCAAAAAAGCTTCAACTCAGTGAGATAAACACTTTTTGACCGTATGGCTATATCTTTTCAAAATGTTGCAGGATCACAATGATTTTGACTTATATTATGCAGAATCAAGCCCTTTTCAACATATTTCAGCACCAGCAAGCTGCTAGAAAGGAATATTTAGTTATTGACACTCTGTTGCAAAAAAGCTTCAACTCAGTGAGATAAACACTTTTTGACCGTATGGCTATATCTTTTCAAAATGTTGAAGGATAATAATGATTTTGACTTATATCATGCAGAATCAAGCCCTTTTCAACATATTTCAGCACCAGCATGCTGCTAGAAAGGAATCTTTAGTTATTGACACTCTTTATCAAAAAAGCTTCAACTCAGTGAGATAAACACTTTTTGACCGTATGGCTATATCTTTTCAAAATGTTGCAGGATCACAATGATTTTGACTTATATTATGCAGAATCAAGCCCTTTTCAACATATTTCAGCACCAGCAAGCTGCTAGAAAGGAATATTTAGTTATTGACACTCTGTTGCAAAAAAGCTTCAACTCAGTGAGATAAACACTTTTTGACCGTATGGCTATATCTTTTCAAAATGTTGCAGGATCACAATGATTTTGACTTATATTATGCAGAATCAAGCCCTTTTCAACATATTTCAGCACCAGCAAGCTGCTAGAAAGGAATCTTTAGTTATTGACACTCTTTATCAAAAAAGCTTCAACTCAGTGAGATAAACACTTTTTGACCGTATGGCTATATCTTTTCAAAATGTTGCAGGATCACAATGATTTTGACTTATATTATGCAGAATCAAGCCCTTTTCAACATATTTCAGCACCAGCAAGCTGCTAGAAAGGAATCTTTAGTTATTGACACTCTGTTGCAAAAAAGCTTCAACTCAGTGAGATAAACACTTTTTGACCGTATGGCTATATCTTTTCAAAATGTTGCAGGATCACAATGATTTTGACTTATATTATGCAGAATCAAGCCCTTTTCAACATATTTCAGCACCAGCAAGCTGCTAGAAAGGAATCTTTAGTTATTGACACTCTGTTGCAAAAAAGCTTCAACTCAGTGAGATAAACACTTTTTGACCGTATGGCTATATCTTTTCAAAATGTTGCAGGATCACAATGATTTTGACTTATATTATGCAGAATCAAGCCCTTTTCAACATATTTCAGCACCAGCAAGCTGCTAGAAAGGAATCTTTAGTTATTGACACTCTGTTGCAAAAAAGCTTCAACTCAGTGAGATAAACACTTTTTGACCGTATGGCTATATCTTTTCAAAATGTTGCAGGATCACAATGAATTTGACTTATATTATGCAGAATCAAGCCCTTTTCAACATATTTCAGCACCAGCAAGCTGCTAGAAAGGAATCTTTAGTTATTGACACTCTTTATCAAAAAAGCTTCAACTCAGTGAGATAAACACTTTTTGACCGTATGGCTATATCTTTTCAAAATGTTGCAGGATCACAATGATTTTGACTTATATTATGCAGAATCAAGCCCTTTTCAACATATTTCAGCACCAGCAAGCTGCTAGAAAGGAATATTTAGTTATTGACACTCTGTTGCAAAAAAGCTTCAACTCAGTGAGATAAACACTTTTTGACCGTATGGCTATATCTTTTCAAAATGTTGCAGGATCACAATGATTTTGACTTATATTATGCAGAATCAAGCCCTTTTCAACATATTTCAGCACCAGCAAGCTGCTAGAAAGGAATCTTTAGTTATTGACACTCTTTATCAAAAAAGCTTCAACTCAGTGAGATAAACACTTTTTGACCGTATGGCTATATCTTTTCAAAATGTTGCAGGATCACAATGATTTTGACTTATATTATGCAGAATCAAGCCCTTTTCAACATATTTCAGCACCAGCAAGCTGCTAGAAAGGAATCTTTAGTTATTGACACTCTGTTGCAAAAAAGCTTCAACTCATTGAGATAAACACTTTTTGACCGTATGGCTATATCTTTTCAAAATGTTGCAGGATCACAATGATTTTGACTTATATTATGCAGAATCAAGCCCTTTTCAACATATTTCAGCACCAGCAAGCTGCTAGAAAGGAATATTTAGTTATTGACACTCTTTATCAAAAAAGCTTCAACTCAGTGAGATAAACACTTTTTGACCGTATGGCTATATCTTTTCAAAATGTTGCAGGATCACAATGATTTTGACTTATATTATGCAGAATCAAGCCCTTTTCAACATATTTCAGCACCAGCAAGCTGCTAGAAAGGAATCTTTAGTTATTGACACTCTGTTGCAAAAAAGCTTCAACTCAGTGAGATAAACACTTTTTGACCGTATGGCTATATCTTTTCAAAATGTTGCAGGATCACAATGATTTTGACTTATATTATGCAGAATCAAGCCCTTTTCAACATATTTCAGCACCAGCAAGCTGCTAGAAAGGAATCTTTAGTTATTGACACTCTGTTGCAAAAAAGCTTCAACTCAGTGAGATAAACACTTTTTGACCGTATGGCTATATCTTTTCAAAATGTTGCAGGATCACAATGATTTTGACTTATATTATGCAGAATCAAGCCCTTTTCAACATATTTCAGCACCAGCAAGCTGCTAGAAAGGAATCTTTAGTTATTGACACTCTTTATCAAAAAAGCTTCAACTCAGTGAGATAAACACTTTTTGACCGTATGGCTATATCTTTTCAAAATGTTGCAGGATCACAATGAATTTGACTTATATTATGCAGAATCAAGCCCTTTTCAACATATTTCAGCACCAGCAAGCTGCTAGAAAGGAATCTTTAGTTATTGACACTCTGTTGCAAAAAAGCTTCAACTCAGTGAGATAAACACTTTTTGACCGTATGGCTATATCTTTTCAAAATGTTGAAGGATAATAATGAATTTGACTTATATCATGCAGAATCAAGCCCTTTTCAACATATTTCAGCACCAGCATGCTGCTAGAAAGGAATCTTTAGTTATTGACACTCTGTTGCAAAAAAGCTTCAACTCAGTGAGATAAACACTTTTTGACCGTATGGCTATATCTTTTCAAAATGTTGCAGGATCACAATGATTTTGACTTATATTATGCAGAATCAAGCCCTTTTCAACATATTTCAGCACCAGCAAGCTGCTAGAAAGGAATCTTTAGTTATTGACACTCTTTATCAAAAAAGCTTCAACTCAGTGAGATAAACACTTTTTGACCGTATGGCTATATCTTTTCAAAATGTTGAAGGATAATAATGATTTTGACTTATATCATGCAGAATCAAGCCCTTTTCAACATATTTCAGCACCAGCATGCTGCTAGAAAGGAATCTTTAGTTATTGACACTCTTTATCAAAAAAGCTTCAACTCAGTGAGATAAACACTTTTTGACCGTATGGCTATATCTTTTCAAAATGTTGCAGGATCACAATGATTTTGACTTATATTATGCAGAATCAAGCCCTTTTCAACATATTTCAGCACCAGCAAGCTGCTAGAAAGGAATATTTAGTTATTGACACTCTGTTGCAAAAAAGCTTCAACTCAGTGAGATAAACACTTTTTGACCGTATGGCTATATCTTTTCAAAATGTTGCAGGATCACAATGATTTTGACTTATATTATGCAGAATCAAGCCCTTTTCAACATATTTCAGCACCAGCAAGCTGCTAGAAAGGAATCTTTAGTTATTGACACTCTTTATCAAAAAAGCTTCAACTCAGTGAGATAAACACTTTTTGACCGTATGGCTATATCTTTTCAAAATGTTGCAGGATCACAATGATTTTGACTTATATTATGCAGAATCAAGCCCTTTTCAACATATTTCAGCACCAGCAAGCTGCTAGAAAGGAATCTTTAGTTATTGACACTCTGTTGCAAAAAAGCTTCAACTCAGTGAGATAAACACTTTTTGACCGTATGGCTATATCTTTTCAAAATGTTGCAGGATCACAATGATTTTGACTTATATTATGCAGAATCAAGCCCTTTTCAACATATTTCAGCACCAGCAAGCTGCTAGAAAGGAATCTTTAGTTATTGACACTCTGTTGCAAAAAAGCTTCAACTCAGTGAGATAAACACTTTTTGACCGTATGGCTATATCTTTTCAAAATGTTGCAGGATCACAATGATTTTGACTTATATTATGCAGAATCAAGCCCTTTTCAACATATTTCAGCACCAGCAAGCTGCTAGAAAGGAATCTTTAGTTATTCACACTCTGTTGCAAAAAAGCTTCAACTCAGTGAGATAAACACTTTTTGACCGTATGGCTATATCTTTTCAAAATGTTGCAGGATAATAATGATTTTGACTTATATCATGCAGAATCAAGCCCTTTTCAACATATTTCAGCACCAGCAAGCTGCTAGAAAGGAATCTTTAGTTATTGACACTCTGTTGCGAAAAAGCTTCAACTCAGTGAGATAAACACTTTTTGACCGTATGGCTATATCTTTTCAAAATGTTGCAGGATCACAATGATTTTGACTTATATTATGCAGAATCAAGCCCTTTTCAACATATTTCAGCACCAGCAAGCTGCTAGAAAGGAATCTTTAGTTATTGACACTCTGTTGCAAAAAAGCTTCAACTCAGTGAGATAAACACTTTTTGACCGTATGGCTATATCTTTTCAAAATGTTGCAGGATCACAATGATTTTGACTTATATTATGCAGAATCAAGCCCTTTTCAACATATTTCAGCACCAGCAAGCTGCTAGAAAGGAATCTTTAGTTATTGACACTCTGTTGCAAAAAAGCTTCAACTCAGTGAGATAAACACTTTTTGACCGTATGGCTATATCTTTTCAAAATGTTGCAGGATCACAATGAATTTGACTTATATTATGCAGAATCAAGCCCTTTTCAACATATTTCAGCACCAGCAAGCTGCTAGAAAGGAATCTTTAGTTATTGACACTCTGTTGCAAAAAAGCTTCAACTCAGTGAGATAAACACTTTTTGACCGTATGGCTATATCTTTTCAAAATGTTGCAGGATCACAATGATTTTGACTTATATTATGCAGAATCAAGCCCTTTTCAACATATTTCAGCACCAGCAAGCTGCTAGAAAGGAATCTTTAGTTATTGACACTCTTTATCAAAAAAGCTTCAACTCAGTGAGATAAACACTTTTTGACCGTGTGGCTATATCTTTTCAAAATGTTGAAGGATAATAATGATTTTGACTTATATCATGCAGAATCAAGCCCTTTTCAACATATTTCAGCACCAGCATGCTGCTAGAAAGGAATCTTTAGTTATTGACACTCTTTATCAAAAAAGCTTCAACTCAGTGAGATAAACACTTTTTGACCGTATGGCTATATCTTTTCAAAATGTTGCAGGATCACAATGATTTTGACTTATATTATGCAGAATCAAGCCCTTTTCAACATATTTCAGCACCAGCAAGCTGCTAGAAAGGAATATTTAGTTATTGACACTCTTTTGCAAAAAAGCTTCAACTCAGTGAGATAAACACTTTTTGACCGTATGGCTATATCTTTTCAAAATGTTGCAGGATCACAATGATTTTGACTTATATTATGCAGAATCAAGCCCTTTTCAACATATTTCAGCACCAGCAAGCTGCTAGAAAGGAATATTTAGTTATTGACACTCTGTTGCAAAAAAGCTTCAACTCAGTGAGATAAACACTTTTTGACCGTATGGCTATATCTTTTCAAAATGTTGCAGGATCACAATGATTTTGACTTATATTATGCAGAATCAAGCCCTTTTCAACATATTTCAGCACCAGCAAGCTGCTAGAAAGGAATATTTAGTTATTGACACTCTTTATCAAAAAAGCTTCAACTCAGTGAGATAAACACTTTTTGACCGTATGGCTATATCTTTTCAAAATGTTGCAGGATCACAATGATTTTGACTTATATTATGCAGAATCAAGCCCTTTTCAACATATTTCAGCACCAGCAAGCTGCTAGAAAGGAATCTTTAGTTATTGACACTCTGTTGCAAAAAAGCTTCAACTCAGTGAGATAAACACTTTTTGACCGTATGGCTATATCTTTTCAAAATGTTGCAGGATCACAATGATTTTGACTTATATTATGCAGAATCAAGCCCTTTTCAACATATTTCAGCACCAGCAAGCTGCTAGAAAGGAATCTTTAGTTATTGACACTCTGTTGCAAAAAAGCTTCAACTCAGTGAGATAAACACTTTTTGACCGTATGGCTATATCTTTTCAAAATGTTGCAGGATCACAATGATTTTGACTTATATTATGCAGAATCAAGCCCTTTTCAACATATTTCAGCACCAGCAAGCTGCTAGAAAGGAATCTTTAGTTATTGACACTCTGTTGCAAAAAAGCTTCAACTCAGTGAGATAAACACTTTTTGACCGTATGGCTATATCTTTTCAAAATGTTGCAGGATCACAATGAATTTGACTTATATTATGCAGAATCAAGCATTTTCAACATATTTCAGCACCAGCAAGCTGCTAGAAAGGAATCTTTAGTTATTGACACTCTGTTGCAAAAAAGCTTCAACTCAGTGAGATAAACACTTTTTGACCGTATGGCTATATCTTTTCAAAATGTTGAAGGATAATAATGATTTTGACTTATATCATGCAGAATCAAGCCCTTTTCAACATATTTCAGCACCAGCATGCTGCTAGAAAGGAATCTTTAGTTATTGACACTCTGTTGCAAAAAAGCTTCAACTCAGTGAGATAAACACTTTTTGACCGTATGGCTATATCTTTTCAAAATGTTGCAGGATCACAATGATTTTGACTTATATTATGCAGAATCAAGCCCTTTTCAACATATTTCAGCACCAGCAAGCTGCTAGAAAGGAATCTTTAGTTATTGACACTCTTTATCAAAAAAGCTTCAACTCAGTGAGATAAACACTTTTTGACCGTATGGCTATATCTTTTCAAAATGTTGAAGGATAATAATGATTTTGACTTATATCATGCAGAATCAAGCCCTTTTCAACATATTTCAGCACCAGCATGCTGCTAGAAAGGAATCTTTAGTTATTGACACTCTTTATCAAAAAAGCTTCAACTCTGTGAGATAAACACTTTTTGACCGTATGGCTATATCTTTTCAAAATGTTGCAGGATCACAATGATTTTGACTTATATTATGCAGAATCAAGCCCTTTTCAACATATTTCAGCACCAGCAAGCTGCTAGAAAGGAATCTTTAGTTATTGACACTCTGTTGCAAAAAAGCTTCAACTCAGTGAGATAAACACTTTTTGACCGTATGGCTATATCTTTTCAAAATGTTGCAGGATCACAATGATTTTGACTTATATTATGCAGAATCAAGCCCTTTTCAACATATTTCAGCACCAGCAAGCTGCTAGAAAGGAATCTTTAGTTATTGACACTCTTTATCAAAAAAGCTTCAACTCAGTGAGATAAACACTTTTTGACCGTATGGCTATATCTTTTCAAAATGTTGCAGGATCACAATGATTTTGACTTATATTATGCAGAATCAAGCCCTTTTCAACATATTTCAGCACCAGCAAGCTGCTAGAAAGGAATCTTTAGTTATTGACACTCTGTTGCAAAAAAGCTTCAACTCAGTGAGATAAACACTTTTTGACCGTATGGCTATATCTTTTCAAAATGTTGCAGGATCACAATGATTTTGACTTATATTATGCAGAATCAAGCCCTTTTCAACATATTTCAGCACCAGCAAGCTGCTAGAAAGGAATATTTAGTTATTGACATTCTGTTGCAAAAAAGCTTCAACTCAGTGAGATAAACACTTTTTGACCGTATGGCTATATCTTTTCAAAATGTTGCAGGATCACAATGATTTTGACTTATATTATGCAGAATCAAGCCCTTTTCAACATATTTCAGCACCAGCAAGCTGCTAGAAAGGAATCTTTAGTTATTGACACTCTTTATCAAAAAAGCTTCAACTCAGTGAGATAAACACTTTTTGACCGTATGGCTATATCTTTTCAAAATGTTGCAGGATCACAATGATTTTGACTTATATTATGCAGAATCAAGCCCTTTTCAACATATTTCAGCACCAGCAAGCTGCTAGAAAGGAATCTTTAGTTATTCACACTCTGTTGCAAAAAAGCTTCAACTCAGTGAGATAAACACTTTTTGACCGTATGGCTATATCTTTTCAAAATGTTGCAGGATAATAATGATTTTGACTTATATCATGCAGAATCAAGCCCTTTTCAACATATTTCAGCACCAGCAAGCTGCTAGAAAGGAATCTTTAGTTATTGACACTCTGTTGCGAAAAAGCTTCAACTCAGTGAGATAAACACTTTTTGACCGTATGGCTATATCTTTTCAAAATGTTGCAGGATCACAATGATTTTGACTTATATTATGCAGAATCAAGCCCTTTTCAACATATTTCAGCACCAGCAAGCTGCTAGAAAGGAATCTTTAGTTATTGACACTCTGTTGCAAAAAAGCTTCAACTCAGTGAGATAAACACTTTTTGACCGTATGGCTATATCTTTTCAAAATGTTGCAGGATCACAATGATTTTGACTTATATTATGCAGAATCAAGCCCTTTTCAACATATTTCAGCACCAGCAAGCTGCTAGAAAGGAATCTTTAGTTATTGACACTCTGTTGCAAAAAAGCTTCAACTCAGTGAGATAAACACTTTTTGACCGTATGGCTATATCTTTTCAAAATGTTGCAGGATCACAATGAATTTGACTTATATTATGCAGAATCAAGCCCTTTTCAACATATTTCAGCACCAGCAAGCTGCTAGAAAGGAATCTTTAGTTATTGACACTCTGTTGCAAAAAAGCTTCAACTCAGTGAGATAAACACTTTTTGACCGTATGGCTATATCTTTTCAAAATGTTGCAGGATCACAATGATTTTGACTTATATTATGCAGAATCAAGCCCTTTTCAACATATTTCAGCACCAGCAAGCTGCTAGAAAGGAATCTTTAGTTATTGACACTCTTTATCAAAAAAGCTTCAACTCAGTGAGATAAACACTTTTTGACCGTATGGCTATATCTTTTCAAAATGTTGAAGGATAATAATGATTTTGACTTATATCATGCAGAATCAAGCCCTTTTCAACATATTTCAGCACCAGCATGCTGCTAGAAAGGAATCTTTAGTTATTGACACTCTTTATCAAAAAAGCTTCAACTCAGTGAGATAAACACTTTTTGACCGTATGGCTATATCTTTTCAAAATGTTGCAGGATCACAATGATTTTGACTTATATTATGCAGAATCAAGCCCTTTTCAACATATTTCAGCACCAGCAAGCTGCTAGAAAGGAATATTTAGTTATTGACACTCTGTTGCAAAAAAGCTTCAACTCAGTGAGATAAACACTTTTTGACCGTATGGCTATATCTTTTCAAAATGTTGCAGGATCACAATGATTTTGACTTATATTATGCAGAATCAAGCCCTTTTCAACATATTTCAGCACCAGCAAGCTGCTAGAAAGGAATATTTAGTTATTGACACTCTTTATCAAAAAAGCTTCAACTCAGTGAGATAAACACTTTTTGACCGTATGGCTATATCTTTTCAAAATGTTGCAGGATCACAATGATTTTGACTTATATTATGCAGAATCAAGCCCTTTTCAACATATTTCAGCACCAGCAAGCTGCTAGAAAGGAATATTTAGTTATTGACACTCTTTATCAAAAAAGCTTCAACTCAGTGAGATAAACACTTTTTGACCGTATGGCTATATCTTTTCAAAATGTTGCAGGATCACAATGATTTTGACTTATATTATGCAGAATCAAGCCCTTTTCAACATATTTCAGCACCAGCAAGCTGCTAGAAAGGAATCTTTAGTTATTGACACTCTGTTGCAAAAAAGCTTCAACTCAGTGAGATAAACACTTTTTGACCGTATGGCTATATCTTTTCAAAATGTTGCAGGATCACAATGATTTTGACTTATATTATGCAGAATCAAGCCCTTTTCAACATATTTCAGCACCAGCAAGCTGCTAGAAAGGAATCTTTAGTTATTGACACTCTGTTGCAAAAAAGCTTCTTCAACTCAGTGAGATAAACACTTTTTGACCGTATGGCTATATCTTTTCAAAATGTTGCAGGATCACAATGATTTTGACTTATATTATGCAGAATCAAGCCCTTTTCAACATATTTCAGCACCAGCAAGCTGCTAGAAAGGAATCTTTAGTTATTGACACTCTGTTGCAAAAAAGCTTCAACTCAGTGAGATAAACACTTTTTGACCGTATGGCTATATCTTTTCAAAATGTTGCAGGATCACAATGATTTTGACTTATATTATGCAGAATCAAGCCCTTTTCAACATATTTCAGCACCAGCAAGCTGCTAGAAAGGAATCTTTAGTTATTGACACTCTGTTGCAAAAAAGCTTCAACTCAGTGAGATAAACACTTTTTGACCGTATGGCTATATCTTTTCAAAATGTTGCAGGATCACAATGATTTTGACTTATATTATGCAGAATCAAGCCCTTTTCAACATATTTCAGCACCAGCAAGCTGCTAGAAAGGAATCTTTAGTTATTGACACTCTGTTGCAAAAAAGCTTCAACTCAGTGAGATAAACACTTTTTGACCGTATGGCTATATCTTTTCAAAATGTTGCAGGATCACAATGAATTTGACTTATATTATGCAGAATCAAGCCCTTTTCAACATATTTCAGCACCAGCAAGCTGCTAGAAAGGAATCTTTAGTTATTGACACTCTGTTGCAAAAAGCTTCAACTCAGTGAGATAAACACTTTTTGACCGTATGGCTATATCTTTTCAAAATGTTGAAGGATAATAATGATTTTGACTTATATCATGCAGAATCAAGCCCTTTTCAACATATTTCAGCACCAGCAAGCTGCTAGAAAGGAATCTTTAGTTATTGACACTCTGTTGCAAAAAAGCCTTCAACTCAGTGAGATAAACACTTTTTGACCGTATGGCTATATCTTTTCAAAATGTTGCAGGATCACAATGAATTTGACTTATATTATGCAGAATCAAGCCCTTTTCAACATATTTCAGCACCAGCAAGCTGCTAGAAAGGAATCTTTAGTTATTGACACTCTGTTGCAAAAAAGCCTTCACTCAGTGAGATAAACACTTTTTGACCGTATGGCTATATCTTTTCAAAATGTTGCAGGATCACAATGATTTTGACTTATATTATGCAGAATCAAGCCCTTTTCAACATATTTCAGCACCAGCAAGCTGCTAGAAAGGAATCTTTAGTTATTGACACTCTGTTGCAAAAAAGCTTCAACTCAGTGAGATAAACACTTTTTGACCGTATGGCTATATCTTTTCAAAATGTTGCAGGATCACAATGATTTTGACTTATATTATGCAGAATCAAGCCCTTTTCAACATATTTCAGCACCAGCAAGCTGCTAGAAAGGAATCTTTAGTTATTGACACTCTGTTGCAAAAAAACTTCAACTCAGTGAGATAAACACTTTTTGACCGTATGGCTATATCTTTTCAAAATGTTGAAGGATAATAATGATTTTGACTTATATCATGCAGAATCAAGCCCTTTTCAACATATTTCAGCACCAGCATGCTGCTAGAAAGGAATCTTTAGTTATTGACACTCTGTTGCAAAAAAGCTTCAACTCAGTGAGATAAACACTTTTTGACCGTATGGCTATATCTTTTCAAAATGTTGCAGGATCACAATGATTTTGACTTATATTATGCAGAATCAAGCCCTTTTCAACATATTTCAGCACCAGCAAGCTGCTAGAAAGGAATCTTTAGTTATTGACACTCTTTATCAAAAAAGCTTCAACTCAGTGAGATAAACACTTTTTGACCGTATGGCTATATCTTTTCAAAATGTTGCAGGATCACAATGATTTTGACTTATATTATGCAGAATCAAGCCCTTTTCAACATATTTCAGCACCAGCAAGCTGCTAGAAAGGAATCTTTAGTTATTGACACTCTGTTGCAAAAAAGCTTCAACTCAGTGAGATAAACACTTTTTGACCGTATGGCTATATCTTTTCAAAATGTTGCAGGATCACAATGATTTTGACTTATATCATGCAGAATCAAGCCCTTTTCAACATATTTCAGCACCAGCAAGCTGCTAGAAAGGAATCTTTAGTTATTGACACTCTGTTGCAAAAAAGCTTCAACTCAGTGAGATAAACACTTTTTGACCGTATGGCTATATCTTTTCAAAATGTTGCAGGATCACAATGATTTTGACTTATATTATGCAGAATCAAGCCCTTTTCAACATATTTCAGCACCAGCAAGCTGCTAGAAAGGAATCTTTAGTTATTGACACTCTGTTGCAAAAAAGCTTCAACTCAGTGAGATAAACACTTTTTGACCGTATGGCTATATCTTTTCAAAATGTTGCAGGATCACAATGATTTTGACTTATATCATGCAGAATCAAGCCCTTTTCAACATATTTCAGCACCAGCAAGCTGCTAGAAAGGAATCTTTAGTTATTGACACTCTGTTGCAAAAAAGCTTCAACTCAGTGAGATAAACACTTTTTGACCGTATGGCTATATCTTTTCAAAATGTTGCAGGATCACAATGATTTTGACTTATATTATGCAGAATCAAGCCCTTTTCAACATATTTCAGCACCAGCAAGCTGCTAGAAAGGAATCTTTAGTTATTGACACTCTGTTGCAAAAAAGCTTCAACTCAGTGAGATAAACACTTTTTGACCGTATAGCTATATCTTTACAAAATGTTGCAGGATCACAATGATTTTGACTTATATCATGCAGAATCAAGCCCTTTTCAACATATTTCAGCACCAGCAAGCTGCTAGAAAGGAATCTTTAGTTATTGACACTCTGTTGCAAAAAAGCTTCAACTCAGTGAGATAAACACTTTTTGACCCTATGGCTATATCTTTTCAAAATGTTGCAGGATCACAATGATTTTGACTTATATTATGCAGAATCAAGCCCTTTTCAACATATTTCAGCACCAGCAAGCTGCTAGAAAGGAATCTTTAGTTATTGACACTCTGTTGCAAAAAAGCTTCAACTCAGTGAGATAAACACTTTTTGACCGTATAGCTATATCTTTTCAAAATGTTGCAGGATCACAATGATTTTGACTTATATTATGCAGAATCAAGCCCTTTTCAACATATTTCAGCACCAGCAAGCTGCTAGAAAGGAATCTTTAGTTATTGACACTCTGTTGCAAAAAAGCTTCAACTCAGTGAGATAAACACTTTTTGACCGTATGGCTATATCTTTTCAAAATGTTGCAGGATCACAATGATTTTGACTTATATTATGCAGAATCAAGCCCTTTTCAACATATTTCAGCACCAGCAAGCTGCTAGAAAGGAATCTTTAGTTATTGACACTCTGTTGCAAAAAAGCTTCAACTCAGTGAGATAAACACTTTTTGACCGTATGGCTATATCTTTTCAAAATGTTGCAGGATCACAATGATTTTGACTTATATTATGCAGAATCAAGCCCTTTTCAACATATTTCAGCACCAGCAAGCTGCTAGAAAGGAATCTTTAGTTATTGACACTCTGTTGCAAAAAAGCTTCAACTCAGTGAGATAAACACTTTTTGACCGTATGGCTATATCTTTTCAAAATGTTGCAGGATCACAATGATTTTGACTTATATTATGCAGAATCAAGCCCTTTTCAACATATTTCAGCACCAGCAAGCTGCTAGAAAGGAATCTTTAGTTATTGACACTCTGTTGCAAAAAAGCTTCAACTCAGTGAGATAAACACTTTTTGACCGTATGGCTATATCTTTTCAAAATGTTGCAGGATCACAATGATTTTGACTTATATTATGCAGAATCAAGCCCTTTTCAACATATTTCAGCACCAGCAAGCTGCTAGAAAGGAATCTTTAGTTATTGACACTCTGTTGCAAAAAAGCTTCAACTCAGTGAGATAAACACTTTTTGACCGTATGGCTATATCTTTTCAAAATGTTGCAGGATCACAATGATTTTGACTTATATTATGCAGAATCAAGTCCTTTTCAACATATTTCAGCACCAGCAAGCTGCTAGAAAGGAATCTTTAGTTATTGGCACTCTGTTGCAAAAAAGCTTCAACTCAGTGAGATAAACACTTTTTGACCGTATGGCTATATCTTTTCAAAATGTTGCAGGATCACAATGAATTTGACTTATATTATGCAGAATCAAGCCCTTTTCAACATATTTCAGCACCAGCAAGCTGCTAGAAAGGAATCTTTAGTTATTCACATTCTTTATCAAAAAAGCTTCAACTCAGTGAGATAAACACTTTTTGACCGTATGGCTATATCTTTTCAAAATGTTGCAGGATCACAATGATTTTGACTTATATTATGCAGAATCAAGCCCTTTTCAACATATTTCAGCACCAGCAAGCTGCTAGAAAGGAATCTTTAGTTATTGACACTCTGTTGCAAAAAAGCTTCAACTCAGTGAGATAAACACTTTTTGACCGTATGGCTATATCTTTTCAAAATGTTGCAGGATCACAATGATTTTGACTTATATTATGCAGAATCAAGCCCTTTTCTACATATTTCAGCACCTGCAAGCTGCTAGAAAGGAATCTTTAGTTATTGACACTCTGTTGCAAAAAAGCTTCAACTCATTGAGATAAACACTTTTTGACCGTATGGCTATATCTTTTCAAAATGTTGCAGGATCACAATTATTTTGACTTAAATTATGCAGAATCAAGCCCTTTTCAACATATTTCAGCACCAGCAAGCTGCTAGAAAGGAATCTTTAGTTATTCATCTTTATCAAAAAAGCTTCAACTCAGTGAGATAAACACTTTTTGACCGTATGGCTATAGCTTTTCAAAATGTTGCAGGATCACAATGATTTTGACTTATAATATGCAGAATCAAGCCCTTTTCAACATATTTCAGCACCAGCAAGCTGCTAGAAAGGAATCTTTAGTTATTGACACTCTGTTGCAAAAAAGCTTCAACTCAGTGAGATAAACACTTTTTGACCATATGACTATATCTTTTTAAAATGTTGCAGGATCACAATGATTTTGACTTATATTATGCAGAATCAAGCCCTTTTCAACATATTTCAGCACCAGCAAGCTGCTAGAAAGGAATCTTTAGTTATTGACACTCTTTATCAAAAAAGCTTCAACTCAGTGAGATAAACACTTTTTGACCGTATGGCTATAGCTTTTCAAAATGTTGCAGGATCACAATGATTTTGACTTATATTATGCAGAATCAAGCCCTTTTCAACATATTTCAGCACCAGCAAGCTGCTAGAAAGGAATCTTTAGTTATTGACACTCTTTATCAAAAAAGCTTCAATTCAGTGAGATAAACACTTTTTGACCGTATGGCTATATCTTTTCAAAATGTTGCAGGATCACAATGATTTTGACTTATATTATGCAGAATCAAGCCCTTTTCAACATATTTCAGCACCAGCAAGCTGCTAGAAAGGAATCTTTAGTTATTGACACTCTTTATCAAAAAAGCTTCAACTCAGTGAGATAAACACTTTTTGACCGTATGGCTATAGCTTTTCAAAATGTTGCAGGATCACAATGATTTTGACTTATAATATGCAGAATCAAGCCCTTTTCAACATATTTCAGCACCAGCAAGCTGCTAGAAAGGAATCTTTAGTTATTGACACTCTGTTGCAAAAAAGCTTCAACTCAGTGAGATAAACACTTTTTGACCATATGACTATATCTTTTTAAAATGTTGCAGGATCACAATGATTTTGACTTATATTATGCAGAATCAAGCCCTTTTCAACATATTTCAGCACCAGCAAGCTGCTAGAAAGGAATCTTTAGTTATTGACACTCTTTATCAAAAAAGCTTCAACTCAGTGAGATAAACACTTTTTGACCGTATGGCTATAGCTTTTCAAAATGTTGCAGGATCACAATGATTTTGACTTATATTATGCAGAATCAAGCCCTTTTCAACATATTTCAGCACCAGCAAGCTGCTAGAAAGGAATCTTTAGTTATTGACACTCTTTATCAAAAAAGCTTCAACTCAGTGAGATAAACACTTTTTGACCGTATGGCTATAGCTTTTCAAAATGTTGCAGGATCACAATGATTTTGACTTTTAATATGCAGAATCAAGCCCTTTTCAACATATTTCAGCACCAGCAAGCTGCTAGAAAGGAATCTTTAGTTATTGACACTCTGTTGCAAAAAAGCTTCAACTCAGTGAGATAAACACTTTTTGACCATATGACTATATCTTTTTAAAATGTTGCAGGATCACAATGATTTTGACTTATATTATGCAGAATCAAGCCCTTTTCAACATATTTCAGCACCAGCAAGCTGCTAGAAAGGAATCTTTAGTTATTGACACTCTTTATCAAAAAAGCTTCAACTCAGTGAGATAAACACTTTTTGACCGTATGGCTATATCTTTTCAAAATGTTGCAGGATCACAATGATTTTGACTTATATTATGCAGAATCAAGCCCTTTTCAACATATTTCAGCACCAGCAAGCTGCTAGAAAGGAATATTTAGTTATTGACACTCTGTTGCAAAAAAGCTTCAACTCAGTGAGATAAACACTTTTTGACCATATGACTATATCTTTTTAAAATGTTGCAGGATCACAATGATTTTGACTTATATTATGCAGAATCAAGCCCTTTTCAACATATTTCAGCACCAGCAAGCTGCTAGAAAGGAATCTTTAGTTATTGACACTCTTTATCAAAAAAGCTTCAACTCAGTGAGATAAACACTTTTTGACCGTATGGCTATATCTTTTCAAAATGTTGCAGGATCACAATGATTTTGACTTATATTATGCAGAATCAAGCCCTTTTCAACATATTTCAGCACCAGCAAGCTGCTAGAAAGGAATCTTTAGTTATTGACACTCTTTATCAAAAAAGCTTCAACTCAGTGAGATAAACACTTTTTGATCGTATGGCTATATCGTTTCAAAATGTTGCAGGATCACAATGATTTTGACTTATATTATGCAGAATAAAGCCCTTTTCAACATATTTCAGCACCAGCAAGCTGCTAGAAAGGAATCTTTAGTTATTGACACTCTTTATCAAAAAAGCTTCAACTCAGTGAGATAAACACTTTTTGACCGTATGGCTATATCTTTTCAAAATGTTGCAGGATCACAATGATTTTGACTTATATTATGCAGAATCAAGCCCTTTTCAACATATTTCAGCACCAGCAAGCTGCTAGAAAGGAATATTTAGTTATTGACACTCTGTTGCAAAAAAGCTTCAACTCAGTGAGATAAACACTTTTTGACCATATGACTATATCTTTTTAAAATGTTGCAGGATCACAATGATTTTGACTTATATTATGCAGAATCAAGCCCTTTTCAACATATTTCAGCACCAGCAAGCTGCTAGAAAGGAATCTTTAGTTATTGACACTCTTTATCAAAAAAGCTTCAACTCAGTGAGATAAACACTTTTTGACCGTATGGCTATATCTTTTCAAAATGTTGCAGGATCACAATGATTTTGACTTATATTATGCAGAATCAAGCCCTTTTCAACATATTTCAGCACCAGCAAGCTGCTAGAAAGGAATCTTTAGTTATTGACACTCTTTATCAAAAAAGCTTCAACTCAGTGAGATAAACACTTTTTGACCGTATGGCTATATCGTTTCAAAATGTTGCAGGATCACAATGATTTTGACTTATATTATGCAGAATCAAGCCCTTTTCAACATATTTCAGCACCAGCAAGCTGCTAGAAAGGAATCTTTAGTTATTGACACTCTTTATCAAAAAAGCTTCAACTCAGTGAGATAAACACTTTTTGACCGTATGGCTATAGCTTTTCAAAATGTTGCAGGATCACAATGATTTTGACTTATAATATGCAGAATCAAGCCCTTTTCAACATATTTCAGCACCAGCAAGCTGCTAGAAAGGAATCTTTAGTTATTGACACTCTGTTGCAAAAAAGCTTCAACTCAGTGAGATAAACACTTTTTGACCATATGACTATATCTTTTTAAAATGTTGCAGGATCACAATGATTTTGACTTATATTATGCAGAATCAAGCCCTTTTCAACATATTTCAGCACCAGCAAGCTGCTAGAAAGGAATCTTTAGTTATTGACACTCTTTATCAAAAAAGCTTCAACTCAGTGAGATAAACACTTTTTGACCGTATGGCTATAGCTTTTCAAAATGTTGCAGGATCACAATGATTTTGACTTATATTATGCAGAATCAAGCCCTTTTCAACATATTTCAGCACCAGCAAGCTGCTAGAAAGGAATCTTTAGTTATTGACACTCTTTATCAAAAAAGCTTCAACTCAGTGAGATAAACACTTTTTGACCGTATGGCTATAGCTTTTCAAAATGTTGCAGGATCACAATGATTTTGACTTATAATATGCAGAATCAAGCCCTTTTCAACATATTTCAGCACCAGCAAGCTGCTAGAAAGGAATATTTAGTTATTGACACTCTGTTGCAAAAAAGCTTCAACTCAGTGAGATAAACACTTTTTGACCATATGACTATATCTTTTTAAAATGTTGCAGGATCACAATGATTTTGACTTATATTATGCAGAATCAAGCCCTTTTCAACATATTTCAGCACCAGCAAGCTGCTAGAAAGGAATCTTTAGTTATTGACACTCTTTATCAAAAAAGCTTCAACTCAGTGAGATAAACACTTTTTGACCGTATGGCTATATCTTTTCAAAATGTTGCAGGATCACAATGATTTTGACTTATATTATGCAGAATCAAGCCCTTTTCAACATATTTCAGCACCAGCAAGCTGCTAGAAAGGAATCTTTAGTTATTGACACTCTTTATCAAAAAAGCTTCAACTCTGTGAGATAAACACTTTTTGACCGTATGGCTATAGCTTTTCAAAATGTTGCAGGATCACAATGATTTTGACTTATATTATGCAGAATCAAGCCCTTTTCAACATATTTCAGCACCAGCAAGCTGCTAGAAAGGAATCTTTAGTTATTGACACTCTTTATCAAAAAAGCTTCAACTCAGTGAGATAAACACTTTTTGACCGTATGGCTATAGCTTTTCAAAATGTTGCAGGATCACAATGATTTTGACTTATAATATGCAGAATCAAGCCCTTTTCAACATATTTCAGCACCAGCAAGCTGCTAGAAAGGAATCTTTAGTTATTGACACTCTTTATCAAAAAAGCTTCAACTCAGTGAGATAAACACTTTTTGACCGTATGGCTATATCTTTTCAAAATGTTGCAGGATCACAATGATTTTGACTTATATTATGCAGAATCAAGCCCTTTTCAACATATTTCAGCACCAGCAAGCTGCTAGAAAGGAATCTTTAGTTATTGACACTCTTTATCAAAAAAGCTTCAACTCTGTGAGATAAACACTTTTTGACCGTATGGCTATAGCTTTTCAAAATGTTGCAGGATCACAATGATTTTGACTTATATTATGCAGAATCAAGCCCTTTTCAACATATTTCAGCACCAGCAAGCTGCTAGAAAGGAATCTTTAGTTATTGACACTCTGTTGCAAAAAAGCTTCAACTCAGTGAGATAAACACTTTTTGACCGTATGGCTATATCTTTTCAAAATGTTGCAGGATCACAATGATTTTGACTTATAATATGCAGAATCAAGCCCTTTTCAACATATTTCAGCACCAGCAAGCTGCTAGAAAGGAATCTTTAGTTATTGACACTCTGTTGCAAAAAAGCTTCAACTCAGTGAGATAAACACTTTTTGACCATATGACTATATCTTTTTAAAATGTTGCAGGATCACAATGATTTTGACTTATATTATGCAGAATCAAGCCCTTTTCAACATATTTCAGCACCAGCAAGCTGCTAGAAACGAATCTTTAGTTATTGACACTCTTTATCAAAAAAGCTTCAACTCAGTGAGATAAACACTTTTTGACCGTATGGCTATAGCTTTTCAAAATGTTGCAGGATCACAATGATTTTGACTTATATTATGCAGAATCAAGCCCTTTTCAACATATTTCAGCACCAGCAAGCTGCTAGAAAGGAATCTTTAGTTATTGACACTCTTTATCAAAAAAGCTTCAACTCAGTGAGATAAACACTTTTTGACCGTATGGCTATATCTTTTCAAAATGTTGCAGGATCACAATGATTTTGACTTATATTATGCAGAATCAAGCCCTTTTCAACATATTTCAGCACCAGCAAGCTGCTAGAAAGGAATCTTTAGTTATTGACACTCTTTATCAAAAAAGCTTCAACTCAGTGAGATAAACACTTTTTGACCGTATGGCTATAGCTTTTCAAAATGTTGCAGGATCACAATGATTTTGACTTATAATATGCAGAATCAAGCCCTTTTCAACATATTTCAGCACCAGCAAGCTGCTAGAAAGGAATATTTAGTTATTGACACTCTGTTGCAAAAAAGCTTCAACTCAGTGAGATAAACACTTTTTGACCATATGACTATATCTTTTTAAAATGTTGCAGGATCACAATGATTTTGACTTATATTATGCAGAATCAAGCCCTTTTCAACATATTTCAGCACCAGCAAGCTGCTAGAAAGGAATCTTTAGTTATTGACACTCTGTTGCAAAAAAGCTTCAACTCAGTGAGATAAACACTTTTTGACCGTATGGCTATATCTTTTCAAAATGTTGCAGGATCACAATGATTTTGACTTATATTATGCAGAATCAAGCCCTTTTCAACATATTTCAGCACCAGCAAGCTGCTAGAAAGGAATATTTAGTTATTGACACTCTTTATCAAAAAAGCTTCAACTCAGTGAGATAAACACTTTTTGACCGTATGGCTATAGCTTTTCAAAATGTTGCAGGATCACAATGATTTTGACTTATATTATGCAGAATCAAGCCCTTTTCAACATATTTCAGCACCAGCAAGCTGCTAGAAAGGAATCTTTAGTTATTGACACTCTTTATCAAAAAAGCTTCAACTCAGTGAGATAAACACTTTTTGACCGTATGGCTATATCTTTTCAAAATGTTGCAGGATCACAATGATTTTGACTTATATTATGCAGAATCAAGCCCTTTTTAACATATTTCAGCACCAGCAAGCTGCTAGAAAGGAATCTTTAGTTATTGACACTCTGTTGCAAAAAAGCTTCAACTCAGTGAGATAAACACTTTTTGACCGTATGGCTATATCTTTTCAAAATGTTGCAGGATCACAATGATTTTGACTTATATTATGCAGAATCAAGCCCTTTTCAACATATTTCAGCACCAGCAAGCTGCTAGAAAGGAATCTTTAGTTATTGACACTCTTTATCAAAAAAGCTTCAACTCAGTGAGATAAACACTTTTTGACCGTATGGCTATATCTTTTCAAAATGTTGCAGGATCACAATGATTTTGACTTATATTATGCAGAATCAAGCCCTTTTCAACATATTTCAGCACCAGCAAGCTGCTAGAAAGGAATCTTTAGTTATTGACACTCTTTATCAAAAAAGCTTCAACTCAGTGAGATAAACACTTTTTGACCGTATGGCTATAGCTTTTCAAAATGTTGCAGGATCACAATGATTTTGACTTATAATATGCAGAATCAAGCCCTTTTCAACATATTTCAGCACCAGCAAGCTGCTAGAAAGGATTATTTAGTTATTGACACTCTGTTGCAAAAAAGCTTCAACTCAGTGAGATAAACACTTTTTGACCATATGACTATATCTTTTAAAAAGTTGCAGGATCACAATGATTTTGACTTATATTATGCAGAATCAAGCCCTTTTCAACATATTTCAGCACCAGCAAGCTGCTAGAAAGGAATCTTTAGTTATTGACACTCTTTATCAAAAAAGCTTCAACTCAGTGAGATAAACACTTTTTGACCGTATGGCTATATCTTTTCAAAATGTTGCAGGATCACAATGATTTTGACTTATATTATGCAGAATCAAGCCCTTTTCAACATATTTCAGCACCAGCAAGCTGCTAGAAAGGAATCTTTAGTTATTGACACTCTTTATCAAAAAAGCTTCAACTCAGTGAGATAAACACTTTTTGACCGTATGGCTATAGCTTTTCAAAATGTTGCAGGATCACAATGATTTTGACTTATATTATGCAGAATCAAGCCCTTTTCAACATATTTCAGCACCAGCAAGCTGCTAGAAAGGAATCTTTAGTTATTGACACTCTTTATCAAAAAAGCTTCAACTCAGTGAGATAAACACTTTTTGACCGTATGGCTATATCTTTTCAAAATGTTGCAGGATCACAATGATTTTGACTTATATTATGCAGAATCAAGCCCTTTTCAACATATTTCAGCACCAGCAAGCTGCTAGAAAGGAATCTTTAGTTATTGACACTCTTTATCAAAAAAGCTTCAACTCAGTGAGATAAACACTTTTTGACCGTATGGCTATATCTTTTCAAAATGTTGCAGGATCACAATGATTTTGACTTATATTATGCAGAATCAAGCCCTTTTCAACATATTTCAGCACCAGCAAGCTGCTAGAAAGGAATCTTTAGTTATTGACACTCTTTATCAAAAAAGCTTCAACTCAGTGAGATAAACACTTTTTGACCGTATGGCTATAGCTTTTCAAAATGTTGCAGGATCACAATGATTTTGACTTTTAATATGCAGAATCAAGCCCTTTTCAACATATTTCAGCACCAGCAAGCTGCTAGAAAGGAATCTTTAGTTATTGACACTCTGTTGCAAAAAAGCTTCAACTCAGTGAGATAAACACTTTTTGACCATATGACTATATCTTTTAAAATGTTGCAGGATCACAATGATTTTGACTTATATTATGCAGAATCAAGCCCTTTTCAACATATTTCAGCACCAGCAAGCTGCTAGAAAGGAATCTTTAGTTATTGACACTCTGTTGCAAAAAAGCTTCAACTCAGTGAGATAAACACTTTTTGACCGTATGGCTATATCTTTTCAAAATGTTGCAGGATCACAATGATTTTGACTTATAATATGCAGAATCAAGCCCTTTTCAACATATTTCAGCACCAGCAAGCTGCTAGAAAGGAATCTTTAGTTATTGACACTCTGTTGCAAAAAAGCTTCAACTCAGTGAGATAAACACTTTTTGACCATATGACTATATCTTTTTAAAATGTTGCAGGATCACAATGATTTTGACTTATATTATGCAGAATCAAGCCCTTTTCAACATATTTCAGCACCAGCAAGCTGCTAGAAACGAATCTTTAGTTATTGACACTCTTTATCAAAAAAGCTTCAACTCAGTGAGATAAACACTTTTTGACCGTATGGCTATAGCTTTTCAAAATGTTGCAGGATAACAATGAATTTGACTTATATTATGCAGAATCAAGCCCTTTTCAACATATTTCAGCACCAGCAAGCTGCTAGAAAGGAATCTTTAGTTATTGACACTCTTTATCAAAAAAGCTTCAACTCAGTGAGATAAACACTTTTTGACCGTATGGCTATATCTTTTCAAAATGTTGCAGGATCACAATGATTTTGACTTATATTATGCAGAATCAAGCCCTTTTCAACATATTTCAGCACCAGCAAGCTGCTAGAAAGGAATCTTTAGTTATTGACACTCTTTATCAAAAAAGCTTCAACTCAGTGAGATAAACACTTTTTGACCGTATGGCTATAGCTTTTCAAAATGTTGCAGGATCACAATGATTTTGACTTATAATATGCAGAATCAAGCCCTTTTCAACATATTTCAGCACCAGCAAGCTGCTAGAAAGGAATATTTAGTTATTGACACTCTGTTGCAAAAAAGCTTCAACTCAGTGAGATAAACACTTTTTGACCATATGACTATATCTTTTTAAAATGTTGCAGGATCACAATGATTTTGACTTATATTATGCAGAATCAAGCCCTTTTCAACATATTTCAGCACCAGCAAGCTGCTAGAAAGGAATCTTTAGTTATTGACACTCTGTTGCAAAAAAGCTTCAACTCAGTGAGATAAACACTTTTTGACCGTATGGCTATATCTTTTCAAAATGTTGCAGGATCACAATGATTTTGACTTATATTATGCAGAATCAAGCCCTTTTCAACATATTTCAGCACCAGCAAGCTGCTAGAAAGGAATCTTTAGTTATTGACACTCTTTATCAAAAAAGCTTCAACTCAGTGAGATAAACACTTTTTGACCGTATGGCTATAGCTTTTCAAAATGTTGCAGGATCACAATGATTTTGACTTATATTATGCAGAATCAAGCCCTTTTCAACATATTTCAGCACCAGCAAGCTGCTAGAAAGGAATCTTTAGTTATTGACACTCTTTATCAAAAAAGCTTCAACTCAGTGAGATAAACACTTTTTGACCGTATGGCTATATCTTTTCAAAATGTTGCAGGATCACAATGATTTTGACTTATATTATGCAGAATCAAGCCCTTTTTAACATATTTCAGCACCAGCAAGCTGCTAGAAAGGAATCTTTAGTTATTGACACTCTGTTGCAAAAAAGCTTCAACTCAGTGAGATAAACACTTTTTGACCGTATGGCTATATCTTTTCAAAATGTTGCAGGATCACAATGATTTTGACTTATATTATGCAGAATCAAGCCCTTTTCAACATATTTCAGCACCAGCAAGCTGCTAGAAAGGAATCTTTAGTTATTGACACTCTTTATCAAAAAAGCTTCAACTCAGTGAGATAAACACTTTTTGACCGTATGGCTATATCTTTTCAAAATGTTGCAGGATCACAATGATTTTGACTTATATTATGCAGAATCAAGCCCTTTTCAACATATTTCAGCACCAGCAAGCTGCTAGAAAGGAATCTTTAGTTATTGACACTCTTTATCAAAAAAGCTTCAACTCAGTGAGATAAACACTTTTTGACCGTATGGCTATAGCTTTTCAAAATGTTGCAGGATCACAATGATTTTGACTTATAATATGCAGAATCAAGCCCTTTTCAACATATTTCAGCACCAGCAAGCTGCTAGAAAGGATTATTTAGTTATTGACACTCTGTTGCAAAAAAGCTTCAACTCAGTGAGATAAACACTTTTTGACCATATGACTATATCTTTTTAAAAAGTTGCAGGATCACAATGATTTTGACTTATATTATGCAGAATCAAGCCCTTTTCAACATATTTCAGCACCAGCAAGCTGCTAGAAAGGAATCTTTAGTTATTGACACTCTTTATCAAAAAGCTTCAACTCAGTGAGATAAACACTTTTTGACCGTATGGCTATATCTTTTCAAAATGTTGCAGGATCACAATGATTTTGACTTATATTATGCAGAATCAAGCCCTTTTCAACATATTTCAGCACCAGCAAGCTGCTAGAAAGGAATCTTTAGTTATTGACACTCTTTATCAAAAAAGCTTCAACTCAGTGAGATAAACACTTTTTGACCGTATGGCTATAGCTTTTCAAATGTTGCAGGATCACAATGATTTTGACTTATATTATGCAGAATCAAGCCCTTTTCAACATATTTCAGCACCAGCAAGCTGCTAGAAAGGAATCTTTAGTTATTGACACTCTTTATCAAAAAAGCTTCAACTCAGTGAGATAAACACTTTTTGACCGTATGGCTATATCTTTTCAAAATGTTGCAGGATCACAATGATTTTGACTTATATTATGCAGAATCAAGCCCTTTTCAACATATTTCAGCACCAGCAAGCTGCTAGAAAGGAATCTTTAGTTATTGACACTCTTTATCAAAAAAGCTTCAACTCAGTGAGATAAACACTTTTTGACCGTATGGCTATATCTTTTCAAAATGTTGCAGGATCACAATGATTTTGACTTATATTATGCAGAATCAAGCCCTTTTCAACATATTTCAGCACCAGCAAGCTGCTAGAAAGGAATCTTTAGTTATTGACACTCTTTATCAAAAAAGCTTCAACTCAGTGAGATAAACACTTTTTGACCGTATGGCTATAGCTTTTCAAAATGTTGCAGGATCACAATGATTTTGACTTTTAATATGCAGAATCAAGCCCTTTTCAACATATTTCAGCACCAGCAAGCTGCTAGAAAGGAATCTTTAGTTATTGACACTCTGTTGCAAAAAAGCTTCAACTCAGTGAGATAAACACTTTTTGACCATATGACTATATCTTTTTAAAATGTTGCAGGATCACAATGATTTTGACTTATATTATGCAGAATCAAGCCCTTTTCAACATATTTCAGCACCAGCAAGCTGCTAGAAAGGAATCTTTAGTTATTGACACTCTTTATCAAAAAAGCTTCAACTCAGTGAGATAAACACTTTTTGACCGTATGGCTATATCTTTTCAAAATGTTGCAGGATCACAATGATTTTGACTTATATTATGCAGAATCAAGCCCTTTTCAACATATTTCAGCACCAGCAAGCTGCTAGAAAGGAATATTTAGTTATTGACACTCTGTTGCAAAAAAGCTTCAACTCAGTGAGATAAACACTTTTTGACCATATGACTATATCTTTTTAAAATGTTGCAGGATCACAATGATTTTGACTTATATTATGCAGAATCAAGCCCTTTTCAACATATTTCAGCACCAGCAAGCTGCTAGAAAGGAATCTTTAGTTATTGACACTCTTTATCAAAAAAGCTTCAACTCAGTGAGATAAACACTTTTTGACCGTATGGCTATATCTTTTCAAAATGTTGCAGGATCACAATGATTTTGACTTATATTATGCAGAATCAAGCCCTTTTCAACATATTTCAGCACCAGCAAGCTGCTAGAAAGGAATCTTTAGTTATTGACACTCTTTATCAAAAAAGCTTCAACTCAGTGAGATAAACACTTTTTGACCGTATGGCTATATCGTTTCAAAATGTTGCAGGATCACAATGATTTTGACTTATATTATGCAGAATAAAGCCCTTTTCAACATATTTCAGCACCAGCAAGCTGCTAGAAAGGAATCTTTAGTTATTGACACTCTTTATCAAAAAAGCTTCAACTCAGTGAGATAAACACTTTTTGACCGTATGGCTATAGCTTTTCAAAATGTTGCAGGATCACAATGATTTTGACTTATAATATGCAGAATCAAGCCCTTTTCAACATATTTCAGCACCAGCAAGCTGCTAGAAAGGAATCTTTAGTTATTGACACTCTGTTGCAAAAAAGCTTCAACTCAGTGAGATAAACACTTTTTGACCATATGACTATATCTTTTTAAAATGTTGCAGGATCACAATGATTTTGACTTATATTATGCAGAATCAAGCCCTTTTCAACATATTTCAGCACCAGCAAGCTGCTAGAAAGGAATCTTTAGTTATTGACACTCTTTATCAAAAAAGCTTCAACTCAGTGAGATAAACACTTTTTGACCGTATGGCTATAGCTTTTCAAAATGTTGCAGGATCACAATGATTTTGACTTATATTATGCAGAATCAAGCCCTTTTCAACATATTTCAGCACCAGCAAGCTGCTAGAAAGGAATCTTTAGTTATTGACACTCTTTATCAAAAAAGCTTCAATTCAGTGAGATAAACACTTTTTGACCGTATGGCTATATCTTTTCAAAATGTTGCAGGATCACAATGATTTTGACTTATATTATGCAGAATCAAGCCCTTTTCAACATATTTCAGCACCAGCAAGCTGCTAGAAAGGAATCTTTAGTTATTGACACTCTTTATCAAAAAAGCTTCAACTCAGTGAGATAAACACTTTTTGACCGTATGGCTATAGCTTTTCAAAATGTTGCAGGATCACAATGATTTTGACTTATAATATGCAGAATCAAGCCCTTTTCAACATATTTCAGCACCAGCAAGCTGCTAGAAAGGAATCTTTAGTTATTGACACTCTGTTGCAAAAAAGCTTCAACTCAGTGAGATAAACACTTTTTGACCATATGACTATATCTTTTTAAAATGTTGCAGGATCACAATGATTTTGACTTATATTATGCAGAATCAAGCCCTTTTCAACATATTTCAGCACCAGCAAGCTGCTAGAAAGGAATCTTTAGTTATTGACACTCTTTATCAAAAAAGCTTCAACTCAGTGAGATAAACACTTTTTGACCGTATGGCTATATCTTTTCAAAATGTTGCAGGATCACAATGATTTTGACTTATATTATGCAGAATCAAGCCCTTTTCAACATATTTCAGCACCAGCAAGCTGCTAGAAAGGAATCTTTAGTTATTGACACTCTTTATCAAAAAAGCTTCAACTCAGTGAGATAAACACTTTTTGACCGTATGGCTATATCTTTTCAAAATGTTCCAGGATCACAATGATTTTGACTTATATTATGCAGAATCAAGCCCTTTTCAACATATTTCAGCACCAGCAAGCTGCTAGAAAGGATTCTTTAGTTATTGACACTCTGTTGCAAAAAAGCTTCAACTCAGTGAGATAAACACTTTTTGACCGTATGGCTATATCTTTTCGAAATGTTGCAGGATCACAATGCTTTTGACTTATATTATGCAAAATCAAGCCCTTTTAAACATATTTCAGCACCAGCAAGCTGCTAGAAAGGAATCTTTAGTTATTGACACTCTTTATCAAAAAAGCTTCAATTCAGTGAGATAAACACTTTTTGACCGTATGGCTATATCTTTTCAAAATGTTGCAGGATCACAATGATTTTGACTTATATTATGCAGAATCAAGCCCTTTTCAACATATTTCAGCACCAGCAAGCTGCTAGAAAGGAATCTTTAGTTATTGACACTCTTTATCAAAAAAGCTTCAATTCAGTGAGATAAACACTTTTTGACCGTATGGCTATATCTTTTCAAAATGTTGCAGGATCACAATGATTTTGACTTATATTATGCAGAATCAAGCCCTTTTCAACATATTTCAGCACCAGCAAGCTGCTAGAAAGGATTCTTTAGTTATTGACACTCTGTTGCAAAAAAGCTTCAACTCAGTGAGAAAAACACTTTTTGACCATATGGCTATATCTTTTCAAAATGTTCCAGGATCACAATGATTTTGACTTATATTATACAGAATCAAGCCCTTTTCAACATATTTCAGCACCAGCAAGCTGCTAGAAAGGATTCTTTAGTTATTGACACTCTTTATCATAAAAGCTTCAACTCAGTGAGATAAACACTTTTTGACCGTATGGCTATATCTTTTCAAAATGTTGCAGGATCACAATGATTTTGACTTATATTATGCAGAATCAAGCCCTTTTCAACATATTTCAGCACCAGCAAGCTGCTAGAAAGGAATCTTTAGTTATTGACACTCTGTTGCAAAAAAGCTTCAACTCAGTGAGATAAACACTTTTTGACCGTATGGCTATATCTTTCCAAAATGTTGCAGGATCACAATGATTTTGACTTATATTATGCAGAATCAAGCCCTTTTCAACATATTTCAGCACCAGCAAGCTGCTAGAAAGGATTCTTTAGTTATTGACACTCTGTTGCAAAAAAGCTTCAACTCAGTGAGATAAACACTTTTTGACCGTATGGCTATATCTTTTCGAAATGTTGCAGGATCACAATGATTTTGACTTATATTATGCAGAATCAAGCCCTTTTCAACATATTTCAGCACCAGCAAGCTGCTAGAAAGGAATATTTAGTTATTGACACTCTTTATCAAAAAAGCTTCAACTCAGTGAGATAAACACTTTTTGACCGTATGGCTATATCTTTTCAAAATGTTGCAGGATCACAATGATTTTGACTTATATTATGCAGAATCAAGCCCTTTTCAACATATTTCAGCACCAGCAAGCTGCTAGAAAGGATTCTTTAGTTATTGACACTCTGTTGCAAAAAAGCTTCAACTCAGTGAGATAAACACTTTTTGACCGTATGGCTATATCTTTTCGAAATGTTGCAGGATCACAATGATTTTGACTTATATTATGCAGAATAAAGCCCTTTTCAACATATTTCAGCACCAGCAAGCTGCTAGAAAGGAATCTTTAGTTATTGACACTCTGTTGCAAAAAAGCTTCAACTCATTGAGATAAACACTTTTTGACCGTATGGCTATATCTTTTCGAAATGTTGCAGGATCACAATGATTTTGACTTATATTATGCAGAATCAAGCCCTTTTCAACATATTTCAGCACCAGCAAGCTGCTAGAAAGGAATCTTTAGTTATTGACACTCTTTATCAAAAAAGCTTCAATTCAGTGAGATAAACACTTTTTGACCGTATGGCTATATCTTTTCAAAATGTTGCAGGATCACAATGATTTTGACTTATATTATGCAGAATCAAGCCCTTTTCAACATATTTCAGCACCAGCAAAATGCTAGAAAGGAATATTTAGTTATTGACACTCTTTATCAAAAAAGCTTCAACTCAGTGAGATAAACACTTTTTGACCGTATGGCTATATCTTTTCAAAATGTTGCAGGATCACAATGATTTTGACTTATATTATGCAGAATCAAGCCCTTTTCAACATATTTCAGCACCAGCAAGCTGCTAGAAAGGAATCTTTAGTTATTGACACTCTGTTGCAAAAAAGCTTCAACTCAGTGAGAAAAACACTTTTTGACCATATGGCTATATCTTTTCAAAATGTTGCAGGATCACAATGATTTTGACTTATATTATGCAGAATCAAGCCCTTTTCAACATATTTCAGCACCAGCAAGCTGCTAGAAAGGAATATTTAGTTATTGACACTCTTTATCAAAAAAGCTTCAACTCAGTGAGATAAACACTTTTTGACCGTATGGCTATATCTTTTCAAAATGTTGCAGGATCACAATGATTTTGACTTATATTATGCAGAATCAAGCCCTTTTCAACATATTTCAGCACCAGCAAGCTGCTAGAAAGGAATCTTTAGTTATTGACACTCTGTTGCAAAAAAGCTTCAACTCATTGAGATAAACACTTTTTGACCGTATGGCTATATCTTTTCGAAATGTTGCAGGATCACAATGATTTTGACTTATATTATGCAGAATCAAGCCCTTTTCAACATATTTCAGCACCAGCAAGCTGCTAGAAAGGAATATTTAGTTATTGACACTCTTTATCAAAAAAGCTTCAACTCAGTGAGATAAACACTTTTTGACCGTATGGCTATATCTTTTCAAAATGTTGCAGGATCACAATGATTTTGACTTATATTATGCAGAATCAAGCCCTTTTCAACATATTTCAGCACCAGCAAGCTGCTAGAAAGGAATCTTTAGTTATTGACACTCTGTTGCAAAAAAGCTTCAACTCATTGAGATAAACACTTTTTGACCGTATGGCTATATCTTTTCGAAATGTTGCAGGATCACAATGATTTTGACTTATATTATGCAGAATCAAGCCCTTTTCAACATATTTCAGCACCAGCAAGCTGCTAGAAAGGAATCTTTAGTTATTGACACTCTGTTGCAAAAAAGCTTCAACTCATTGAGATAAACACTTTTTGACCGTATGGCTATATCTTTTCAAAATGTTGCAGGATCACAATGATTTTGACTTATATTATGCAGAATCAAGCCCTTTTCAACATATTTCAGCACCAGCAAGCTGCTAGAAAGGAATCTTTAGTTATTGACACTCTTTATCAAAAAAGCTTCAACTCAGTGAGATAAACACTTTTTGACCGTATGGCTATATCTTTTCAAAATGTTGCAGGATCACAATGATTTTGACTTATATTATGCAGAATCAAGCCCTTTTCAACATATTTCAGCACCAGCAAGCTGCTAGAAAGGAATCTTTAGTTATTGACACTCTGTTGCAAAAAAGCTTCAACTCAGTGAGATAAACACTTTTTGACCGTATGGCTATATCTTTTTAAAATGTTGCAGGATCACAATGATTTTGACTTATATTATGCAGAATCAAGCCCTTTTCAACATATTTCAGCACCAGCAAGCTGCTAGAAAGGATTCTTTAGTTATTGACACTCTGTTGCAAAAAAGCTTCAACTCAGTGAGATAAACACTTTTTGACCGTATGGCTATATCTTTTCAAAATGTTGCAGGATCACAATGATTTTGACTTATATTATGCAGAATCAAGCCCTTTTCAACATATTTCAGCACCAGCAAGCTGCTAGAAAGGAATCTTTAGTTATTGACACTCTGTTGCAAAAAAGCTTCAACTCAGTGAGATAAACACTTTTTGACCGTATGGCTATATCTTTTCAAAATGTGGCAGGATCACAATGGTTTTGACTTATATTATGCAGAATCAAGCCCTTTTCAACATATTTCAGCACCAGCAAGCTGCTAGAAAGGAATCTTTAGTTATTGACACTCTTTATCAAAAAAGCTTCAATTCAGTGAGATAAACACTTTTTGACCGTATGGCTATATCTTTTCAAAATGTTGCAGGATCACAATGATTTTGACTTATATTATGCAGAATCAAGCCCTTTTCAACATATTTCAGCACCAGCAAAATGCTAGAAAGGAATATTTAGTTATTGACACTCTTTATCAAAAAAGCTTCAACTCAGTGAGATAAACACTTTTTGACCGTATGGCTATATCTTTTCAAAATGTTGCAGGATCACAATGATTTTGACTTATATTATGCAGAATCAAGCCCTTTTCAACATATTTCAGCACCAGCAAGCTGCTAGAAAGGATTCTTTAGTTATTGACACTCTGTTGCAAAAAAGCTTCAACTCAGTGAGATAAACACTTTTTTACCGTATGGCTATATCTTTTCGAAATGTTGCAGGATCACAATGATTTTGACTTATATTATGCAGAATAAAGCCCTTTTCAACATATTTCAGCACCAGCAAGCTGCTAGAAAGGATTCTTTAGTTATTGACACTCTGTTGCAAAAAAGCTTCAACTCAGTGAGATAAACACTTTTTTACCGTATGGCTATATCTTTTCGAAATGTTGCAGGATCACAATGATTTTGACTTATATTATGCAGAATAAAGCCCTTTTCAACATATTTCAGCACGAGCAAGCTGCTAGAAAGGAATCTTTAGTTATTGACACTCTGTTGCAAAAAAGCTTCAACTCAGTGAGATAAACACTTTTTGAGCATATGGCTATATCTTTTCAAAATGTTGCAGGATCACAATGATTTTGACTTATATTATGCAGAATCAAGCCCTTTTCAACATATTTCAGCACCAGCAAGCTGCTAGAAAGGAATCTTTAGTTATTGACACTCTTTATCAAAAAATCTTCAACTCAGTGAGATAAACACTTTTTGACCGTATGGCTATATCTTTTCGAAATGTTGCAGGATCACAATGATTTTGACTTATATTATGCAGAATCAAGCCCTTTTCAACATATTTCAGCACCAGCAAGCTGCTAGAAAGGAATATTTAGTTATTGACACTCTTTATCAAAAAAGCTTCAACTCAGTGAGATAAACACTTTTTGACCGTATGGCTATATCTTTTCAAAATGTTGCAGGATCACAATGATTTTGACTTATATTATGCAGAATCAAGCCCTTTTCAACATATTTCAGCACCAGCAAGCTGCTAGAAAGGAATCTTTAGTTATTGACACTCTGTTGCAAAAAAGCTTCAACTCATTGAGATAAACACTTTTTGACCGTATGGCTATATCTTTTCGAAATGTTGCAGGATCACAATGATTTTGACTTATATTATGCAGAATCAAGCCCTTTTCAACATATTTCAGCACCAGCAAGCTGCTAGAAAGGATTCTTTAGTTATTGACACTCTGTTGCAAAAAAGCTTCAACTCAGTGAGATAAACACTTTTTGACCGTATGGCTATATCTTTTCGAAATGTTGCAGGATCACAATGATTTTGACTTATATTATGCAGAATAAAGCCCTTTTCAACATATTTCAGCACCAGCAAGCTGCTAGAAAGGAATCTTTAGTTATTGACACTCTGTTGCAAAAAAGCTTCAACTCAGTGAGATAAACACTTTTTGACCGTATGGCTATATCTTTTCAAAATGTTGCAGGATCACAATGATTTTGACTTATATTATGCAGAATCAAGCCCTTTTCAACATATTTCAGCACCAGCAAGCTGCTAGAAAGGAATCTTTAGTTATTGACACTCTTTATCAAAAAAGCTTCAACTCAGTGAGATAAACACTTTTTGACCGTATGGCTATATCTTTTCAAAATGTTGCAGGATCACAATGATTTTGACTTATATTATGCAGAATCAAGCCCTTTTCAACATATTTCAGCACCAGCAAGCTGCTAGAAAGGATTCTTTAGTTATTGACACTCTGTTGCAAAAAAGCTTCAACTCAGTGAGATAAACACTTTTTGACCGTATGGCTATATCTTTTCGAAATGTTGCAGGATCACAATGATTTTGACTTATATTATGCAGAATAAAGCCCTTTTCAACATATTTCAGCACCAGCAAGCTGCTAGAAAGGAATCTTTAGTTATTGACACTCTGTTGCAAAAAAGCTTCAACTCAGTGAGAAAAACACTTTTTGACCATATGGCTATATCTTTTCAAAATGTTGCAGGATCACAATGATTTTGACTTATATTATGCAGAATCAAGCCCTTTTCAACATATTTCAGCACCAGCAAGCTGCTAGAAAGGAATCTTTAGTTATTGACACTCTTTATCAAAAAATCTTCAATTCAGTGAGATAAACACTTTTTGACCGTATGGCTATATCTTTCCAAAATGTTGCAGGATCACAATGATTTTGACTTATATTATGCAGAATCAAGCCCTTTTCAACATATTTCAGCACCAGCAAGCTGCTAGAAAGGATTCTTTAGTTATTGACACTCTGTTGCAAAAAAGCTTCAACTCAGTGAGATAAACACTTTTTGACCGTATGGCTATATCTTTTCGAAATGTTGCAGGATCACAATGATTTTGACTTATATTATGCAGAATCAAGCCCTTTTCAACATATTTCAGCACCAGCAAGCTGCTAGAAAGGAATATTTAGTTATTGACACTCTTTATCAAAAAAGCTTCAACTCAGTGAGATAAACACTTTTTGACCGTATGGCTATATCTTTTCAAAATGTTGCAGGATCACAATGATTTTGACTTATATTATGCAGAATCAAGCCCTTTTCAACATATTTCAGCACCAGCAAGCTGCTAGAAAGGATTCTTTAGTTATTGACACTCTGTTGCAAAAAAGCTTCAACTCATTGAGATAAACACTTTTTGACCGTATGGCTATATCTTTTCGAAATGTTGCAGGATCACAATGATTTTGACTTATATTATGCAGAATCAAGCCCTTTTCAACATATTTCAGCACCAGCAAGCTGCTAGAAAGGAATATTTAGTTATTGACACTCTTTATCAAAAAAGCTTCAACTCAGTGAGATAAACACTTTTTGACCGTATGGCTATATCTTTTCAAAATGTTGCAGGATCACAATGATTTTGACTTATATTATGCAGAATCAAGCCCTTTTCAACATATTTCAGCACCAGCAAGCTGCTAGAAAGGAATCTTTA
Source organism: Fistularia commersonii (assembly GCF_037954325.1). NCBI lineage: Eukaryota > Metazoa > Chordata > Actinopteri > Syngnathiformes > Fistulariidae > Fistularia > Fistularia commersonii. The sequence goes on along the minus strand of NW_028234078.1, from coordinate 37,312 downwards.
GTTATTGACACTCTGTTGCAAAAAAGCTTCAACTCATTGAGATAAACACTTTTTGACCGTATGGCTATATCTTTTCGAAATGTTGCAGGATCACAATGATTTTGACTTATATTATGCAGAATCAAGCCCTTTTCAACATATTTCAGCACCAGCAAGCTGCTAGAAAGGATTCTTTAGTTATTGACACTCTGTTGCAAAAAAGCTTCAACTCAGTGAGATAAACACTTTTTGACCGTATGGCTATATCTTTTCGAAATGTTGCAGGATCACAATGATTTTGACTTATATTATGCAGAATAAAGCCCTTTTCAACATATTTCAGCACCAGCAAGCTGCTAGAAAGGAATCTTTAGTTATTGACACTCTGTTGCAAAAAAGCTTCAACTCAGTGAGATAAACACTTTTTGACCGTATGGCTATATCTTTTCAAAATGTTGCAGGATCACAATGATTTTGACTTATATTATGCAGAATCAAGCCCTTTTCAACATATTTCAGCACCAGCAAGCTGCTAGAAAGGAATCTTTAGTTATTGACACTCTTTATCAAAAAAGCTTCAACTCAGTGAGATAAACACTTTTTGACCGTATGGCTATATCTTTTCAAAATGTTGCAGGATCACAATGATTTTGACTTATATTATGCAGAATCAAGCCCTTTTCAACATATTTCAGCACCAGCAAGCTGCTAGAAAGGATTCTTTAGTTATTGACACTCTGTTGCAAAAAAGCTTCAACTCAGTGAGATAAACACTTTTTGACCGTATGGCTATATCTTTTCGAAATGTTGCAGGATCACAATGATTTTGACTTATATTATGCAGAATAAAGCCCTTTTCAACATATTTCAGCACCAGCAAGCTGCTAGAAAGGAATCTTTAGTTATTGACACTCTGTTGCAAAAAAGCTTCAACTCAGTGAGAAAAACACTTTTTGACCATATGGCTATATCTTTTCAAAATGTTGCAGGATCACAATGATTTTGACTTATATTATGCAGAATCAAGCCCTTTTCAACATATTTCAGCACCAGCAAGCTGCTAGAAAGGAATCTTTAGTTATTGACACTCTTTATCAAAAAATCTTCAATTCAGTGAGATAAACACTTTTTGACCGTATGGCTATATCTTTCCAAAATGTTGCAGGATCACAATGATTTTGACTTATATTATGCAGAATCAAGCCCTTTTCAACATATTTCAGCACCAGCAAGCTGCTAGAAAGGATTCTTTAGTTATTGACACTCTGTTGCAAAAAAGCTTCAACTCAGTGAGATAAACACTTTTTGACCGTATGGCTATATCTTTTCGAAATGTTGCAGGATCACAATGATTTTGACTTATATTATGCAGAATCAAGCCCTTTTCAACATATTTCAGCACCAGCAAGCTGCTAGAAAGGAATATTTAGTTATTGACACTCTTTATCAAAAAAGCTTCAACTCAGTGAGATAAACACTTTTTGACCGTATGGCTATATCTTTTCAAAATGTTGCAGGATCACAATGATTTTGACTTATATTATGCAGAATCAAGCCCTTTTCAACATATTTCAGCACCAGCAAGCTGCTAGAAAGGATTCTTTAGTTATTGACACTCTGTTGCAAAAAAGCTTCAACTCATTGAGATAAACACTTTTTGACCGTATGGCTATATCTTTTCGAAATGTTGCAGGATCACAATGATTTTGACTTATATTATGCAGAATCAAGCCCTTTTCAACATATTTCAGCACCAGCAAGCTGCTAGAAAGGAATATTTAGTTATTGACACTCTTTATCAAAAAAGCTTCAACTCAGTGAGATAAACACTTTTTGACCGTATGGCTATATCTTTTCAAAATGTTGCAGGATCACAATGATTTTGACTTATATTATGCAGAATCAAGCCCTTTTCAACATATTTCAGCACCAGCAAGCTGCTAGAAAGGAATCTTTAGTTATTGACACTCTGTTGCAAAAAAGCTTCAACTCAGTGAGATAAACACTTTTTGACCGTATGGCTATATCTTTTTAAAATGTTGCAGGATCACAATGATTTTGACTTATATTATGCAGAATCAAGCCCTTTTCAACATATTTCAGCACCAGCAAGCTGCTAGAAAGGATTCTTTAGTTATTGACACTCTGTTGCAAAAAAGCTTCAACTCAGTGAGATAAACACTTTTTGACCGTATGGCTATATCTTTTCGAAATGTTGCAGGATCACAATGATTTTGACTTATATTATGCAGAATCAAGCCCTTTTCAACATATTTCAGCACCAGCAAGCTGCTAGAAAGGAATCTTTAGTTATTGACACTCTGTTGCAAAAAAGCTTCAACTCAGTGAGATAAACACTTTTTGACCGTATGGCTATATCTTTTTAAAATGTTGCAGGATCACAATGATTTTGACTTATATTATGCAGAATCAAGCCCTTTTCAACATATTTCAGCACCAGCAAGCTGCTAGAAAGGATTTTTTAGTTATTGACACTCTGTTGCAAAAAAGCTTCAACTCAGTGAGATAAACACTTTTTGACCGTATGGCTATATCTTTTCGAAATGTTGCAGGATCACAATGATTTTGACTTATATTATGCAGAATCAAGCCCTTTTCAACATATTTCAGCACCAGCAAGCTGCTAGAAAGGAATCTTTAGTTATTGACACTCTGTTGCAAAAAAGCTTCAACTCATTGAGAAAAACACTTTTTGACAATATGACTATATCTTTTCAAAATGTTGCAGGATGACAATGATTTTGACTTATATTATGCAGAATCAAGCCCTTTTCAACATATTTCAGCACCAGCAAGCTGCTAGAAAGGAATATTTAGTTATTGACACTCTTTATCAAAAAAGCTTCAACTCAGTGAGATAAACACTTTTTGACCGTATGGCTATATCTTTTTAAAATGTTGCAGGATCACAATGAATTTGACTTATATTATGCAGAATCAAGCCCTTTTCAACATATTTCAGCACCAGCAAGCTGCTAGAAAGGAATCTTTAGTTATTGACACTCTTTATCAATAAAGCTTCAACTCAGTGAGATAAACACTTTTTGACCGTATGGCTATATCTTTTTAAAATGTTGCAGGATCACAATGATTTTGACTTATATTATGCAGAATCAAGCCCTTTTCAACATATTTCAGCACCAGCAAGCTGCTAGAAAGGAATATTTAGTTATTGACACTCTTTATCAAAAAAGCTTCAACTCAGTGAGATAAACACTTTTTGACCGTATGGCTATATCTTTTCGAAATGTTGCAGGATCACAATGATTTTGACTTATATTATGCAGAATCAAGCCCTTTTCAACATATTTCAGCACCAGCAAGCTGCTAGAAAGGAATCTTTAGTTATTGACACTCTGTTGCAAAAAAGCTTCAACTCATTGAGAAAAACACTTTTTGACAATATGACTATATCTTTTCAAAATGTTGCAGGATGACAATGATTTTGACTTATATTATGCAGAATCAAGCCCTTTTCAACATATTTCAGCACCAGCAAGCTGCTAGAAAGGAATATTTAGTTATTGACACTCTTTATCAAAAAAGCTTCAACTCAGTGAGATAAACACTTTTTGACCGTATGGCTATATCTTTTTAAAATGTTGCAGGATCACAATGAATTTGACTTATATTATGCAGAATCAAGCCCTTTTCAACATATTTCAGCACCAGCAAGCTGCTAGAAAGGAATCTTTAGTTATTGACACTCTTTATCAATAAAGCTTCAACTCAGTGAGATAAACACTTTTTGACCGTATGGCTATATCTTTTTAAAATGTTGCAGGATCACAATGATTTTGACTTATATTATGCAGAATCAAGCCCTTTTCAACATATTTCAGCACCAGCAAGCTGCTAGAAAGGAATATTTAGTTATTGACACTCTTTATCAAAAAAGCTTCAACTCAGTGAGATAAACACTTTTTGACCGTATGGCTATATCTTTTTAAAATGTTGCAGGATCACAATGAATTTGACTTATATTATGCAGAATCAAGCCCTTTTCAACATATTTCAGCACCAGCAAGCTGCTAGAAAGGAATCTTTAGTTATTGACACTCTTTATCAATAAAGCTTCAACTCAGTGAGATAAACACTTTTTGACCGTATGGCTATATCTTTTCAAAATGTTGCAGGATCACAATGATTTTGACTTATATTATGCAGAATCAAGCCCTTTTCAACATATTTCAGCACCAGCAAGCTGCTAGAAAGGAATCTTTAGTTATTGACACTCTGTTGCAAAAAAGCTTCAACTCAGTGAGAAAAACACTTTTTGACCGTATGGCTATATCTTTTCAAAATGTTGCAGGATCACAATGATTTTGACTTATATTATGCAGAATCAAGCCCTTTTCAACATATTTCAGCACCAGCAAGCTGCTAGAAAGGATTCTTTAGTTATTGACACTCTGTTGCAAAAAAGCTTCAACTCAGTGAGATAAACACTTTTTGACCGTATGGCTATATCTTTTCGAAATGTTGCAGGATCACAATGATTTTGACTTATATTATGCAGAATCAAGCCCTTTTCAACATATTTCAGCACCAGCAAGCTGCTAGAAAGGAATCTTTAGTTATTGACACTCTTTATCAAAAAAGCTTCAACTCAGTGAGATAAACACTTTTTGACCGTATGGCTATATCTTTTCAAAATGTTGCAGGATCACAATGATTTTGACTTATATTATGCAGAATCAAGCCCTTTTCAACATATTTCAGCACCAGCAAGCTGCTAGAAAGGAATCTTTAGTTATTGACACTCTTTATCAAAAAAGCTTCAACTCAGTGAGATAAACACTTTTTGACCGTATGGCTATATCTTTTGTAAATGTTGCAGGATCACAATGATTTTGACTTATATCATTTAGAATCAAGCCCTTTTCAACATATTTCAGCACCAGCAAGCTGCTAAAAAGGAATCTTTAGTTATTTACACTCTGTTGCAAAAAAGTTTCAACTCAGTGAGATAAACACTTTTTGACCGTATGGCTATATCTTTTCAAAATGTTGCAGGATCACAATGAATTTGACTTATATTATACAGAATCAAGCCCTTTTCAACATATTTCAGCACCAGCAAGCTGCTAGAAAGGAATCTTTAGTTATTGACACTCTGTTGCTAAAAAGCTTCAACTCATTGAGAAAAACACTTTTTGACCATATGGCAATATCTTTTCAAAATGTTGCAGAATGACAATTATATTGACTTATATTATGCAGAATCAAGCCCTTTTCAACATATTTCAGCACCAGCAATCTGCTAGAAAGGAATCTTTAGTTATTAACACTCTTTATCAAAAACGCTCCAACTATGTGAGATAAACACTTTTTGACCGTATGGCTATATCTTTTCAAAATGTTGCAGGATCACAATGATTTTGACTTATATTATGCAGAATCAAGCCCTTTTCAACATATTTCAGCACCAGCAAAATGCTAGAAAGGATTCTTTAGTTATTGACACTCTGTTGCAAAAAAGCTTCAACTCAGTGAGATAAACACTTTTTGACCGTATGGCTGTATCTTTTCGAAATGTTGCAGGACCACAATGATTTTGACTTATATTATGCAGAATCAAGCCCTTTTCAACATATTTCAGCACCAGCAAGCTGCTAGAAAGGAATCTTTAGTTATTGACACTCTTTATCAAAAAAGCGTCAACTCAGTGAGATAAACACTTTTTGACCGTATGGCTATATCTTTTCAAAATGTTGCAGGATCACAATGATTTTGACTTATATTATGCAGAATCAAGCCCTTTTCAACATATTTCAGCACCAGCAAGCTGCTAGAAAGGAATCTTTAGTTATTGACACTCTGTTGCAAAAACGCTTCAACTCAGTGAGATAAACACTTTTTGACCGTATGGCTATATCTTTTCAAAATGTTGCAGGATCACAATGAATTTGACTTATATTATGCAGAATCAAGCCCTTTTCAACATATTTCAGGACCAGCAAGCTGCTAGAAAGGAATCTTTAGTTATTGACACTCTTTATCAAAAAAGCTTCAACTCAGTGAGATAAACACTTTTTGACCGTATGGCTATATCTTTTCAAAATGTTGCAGGATCACAATGATTTTGACTTATATTATGCAGAATCAAGCCCTTTTCAACATATTTCAGCACCAGCAAGCTGCTAGAAAGGAATCTTTAGTTATTGACACTCTTTATCAAAAAAGCTTCAATTCAGTGAGATAAACACTTTTTGACCGTATGGCTATATCTTTTCAAAATGTTGCAGGATCACAATGATTTTGACTTATATTATGCAGAATCAAGCCCTTTTCAACATATTTCAGCACCAGCAAGCTGCTAGAAAGGAATCTTTAGTTATTGACACTCTGTTGCAAAAAAGCTTCAACTCATTGAGAAAAACACTTTTTGACAATATGACTATATCTTTTCAAAATGTTGCAGGATGACAATGATTTTGACTTATATTATGTAGAATCAAGCCCTTTTCAACATATTTCAGCACCAGCAATCTGCTAGAAAGGAATCTTTAGTTATTAACACTCTTTATATAAAACGTTTCAACTCAGTGAGATAAACACTTTTTGACCGTATGGCTATATCTTTTCAAAATGTTGCAGGATCACAATGATTTTGACTTATATCATTTAGAATCAAGCCCTTTTCAACATATTTCAGCACCAGCAAGCTGCTAAAAAGGAATCTTTAGTTATTGACACTCTGTTGCAAAAAAGTTTCAACTCAGTGAGATAAACACTTTTTGACCGTATGGCTATATCTTTTCAAAATGTTGCAGGATCACAATGAATTTGACTTTTATTATACAGAATCAAGCCCTTTTCAACATATTTCAGCACCAGCAAGCTGCTAGAAAGGAATCTTTAGTTATTGACACTCTGTTGCTAAAAAGCTTCAACTCATTGAGAAAAACACTTTTTGACCATATGGCTATATCTTTTCAAAATGTTGCAGAATGACAATTATATTGACTTATATTATGCAGAATCAAGCCCTTTTCAACATATTTCAGCACCAGCAATCTGCTAGAAAGGAATCTTTAGTTATTAACACTCTTTATCAAAAACGCTCCAACTATGTGAGATAAACACTTTTTGACCGTATGGCTATATCTTTTCAAAATGTTGCAGGATCACAATGAATTTGACTTATATTATACAGAATCAAGCCCTTTTCAACATATTTCAGCACCAGCAAGCTGCTAGAAAGGAATCTTTAGTTATTGACACTCTGTTGCTAAAAAGCTTCAACTCATTGAGAAAAACACTTTTTGACCATATGGCTATATCTTTTCAAAATGTTGCAGAATGACAATTATATTGACTTATATTATGCAGAATCAAGCCCTTTTCAACATATTTCAGCACCAGCAATCTGCTAGAAAGGAATCTTTAGTTATTAACACTCTTTATCAAAAACGCTCCAACTATGTGAGATAAACACTTTTTGACCGTATGGCTATATCTTTTCAAAATGTTGCAGGATCACAATGATTTTGACTTATATTATGCAGAATCAAGCCCTTTTCAACATATTTCAGCACCAGCAAAATGCTAGAAAGGATTCTTTAGTTATTGACACTCTGTTGCAAAAAAGCTTCAACTCAGTGAGATAAACACTTTTTGACCGTATGGCTGTATCTTTTCGAAATGTTGCAGGACCACAATGATTTTGACTTATATTATGCAGAATCAAGCCCTTTTCAACATATTTCAGCACCAGCAAGCTGCTAGAAAGGAATCTTTAGTTATTGACACTCTTTATCAAAAAAGCGTCAACTCAGTGAGATAAACACTTTTTGACCGTATGGCTATATCTTTTCAAAATGTTGCAGGATCACAATGATTTTGACTTATATTATGCAGAATCAAGCCCTTTTCAACATATTTCAGCACCAGCAAGCTGCTAGAAAGGAATCTTTAGTTATTGACACTCTGTTGCAAAAACGCTTCAACTCAGTGAGATAAACACTTTTTGACCGTATGGCTATATCTTTTCAAAATGTTGCAGGATCACAATGAATTTGACTTATATTATGCAGAATCAAGCCCTTTTCAACATATTTCAGGACCAGCAAGCTGCTAGAAAGGAATCTTTAGTTATTGACACTCTTTATCAAAAAAGCTTCAACTCAGTGAGATAAACACTTTTTGACCGTATGGCTATATCTTTTCAAAATGTTGCAGGATCACAATGATTTTGACTTATATTATGCAGAATCAAGCCCTTTTCAACATATTTCAGCACCATCAAGCTGCTAGAAAGGAATCTTTAGTTATTGACACTCTTTATCAAAAAAGCTTCAATTCAGTGAGATAAACACTTTTTGACCGTATGGCTATATCTTTTCAAAATGTTGCAGGATCACAATGATTTTGACTTATATTATGCAGAATCAAGCCCTTTTCAACATATTTCAGCACCAGCAAGCTGCTAGAAAGGAATCTTTAGTTATTGACACTCTGTTGCAAAAAAGCTTCAACTCATTGAGAAAAACACTTTTTGACAATATGACTATATCTTTTCAAAATGTTGCAGGATGACAATGATTTTGACTTATATTATGTAGAATCAAGCCCTTTTCAACATATTTCAGCACCAGCAATCTGCTAGAAAGGAATCTTTAGTTATTAACACTCTTTATATAAAACGTTTCAACTCAGTGAGATAAACACTTTTTGACCGTATGGCTATATCTTTTCAAAATGTTGCAGGATCACAATGATTTTGACTTATATCATTTAGAATCAAGCCCTTTTCAACATATTTCAGCACCAGCAAGCTGCTAAAAAGGAATCTTTAGTTATTGACACTCTGTTGCAAAAAAGTTTCAACTCAGTGAGATAAACACTTTTTGACCGTATGGCTATATCTTTTCAAAATGTTGCAGGATCACAATGAATTTGACTTTTATTATACAGAATCAAGCCCTTTTCAACATATTTCAGCACCAGCAAGCTGCTAGAAAGGAATCTTTAGTTATTGACACTCTGTTGCTAAAAAGCTTCAACTCATTGAGAAAAACACTTTTTGACCATATGGCTATATCTTTTCAAAATGTTGCAGAATGACAATTATATTGACTTATATTATGCAGAATCAAGCCCTTTTCAACATATTTCAGCACCAGCAATCTGCTAGAAAGGAATCTTTAGTTATTAACACTCTTTATCAAAAAACGCTCCAACTATGTGAGATAAACACTTTTTGACCGTATGGCTATATCTTTTCAAAATGTTGCAGGATCACAATGGTTTTGACTTGTATTATGCAGAATCAAGCCCTTTTCAACATATTTCAGCACCAGCAAGCTGCTAGAAAGGAATCTTTAGTTATTGACACTCTGTTGCAAAAAAGCTTCAACTCATTGAGAAAAACACTTTTTGACAATATGACTATATCTTTTCAAAATTTTGCAGGATGACAATGATTTTGACTTATATTATGCAGAATCAAGCCCTTTTCAACATATTTCAGCACCAGCAATCTGCTAGAAAGGAATCTTTAGTTATTAACACTCTTTATCAAAAACGTTTCAACTCAGTGAGATAAACACTTTTTGACCGTATGGCTATATCTTTTCAAAATGTTGCAGGATCACAATGATTTTGACTTATATCATGCAGAATCAAGCCCTTTTCAACATATTTCAGCACCAGCAATCTGCTAGAAAGGAATCTTTAGTTATTGACACTCTGTTGCAAAAAAGTTTCAACTCAGTGAGATAAACACTTTTTTACCGTATGGCTATATCTTTTCAAAATGTTGCAGGATCACAATGAATTTGACTTATATTATTCAGAATCAAGCCCTTTTCAACATATTTCAGCACCAGCAAGCTGCTAGAAAGGAATCTTTAGTTATTGACACTCTGTTGCTAAAAAGCTTCAACTCATTGAGAAAAACACTTTTTGACCATATGGCTATATCTTTTCAAAATGTTGCAGAATGACAATTATATTGACTTATATTATGCAGAATCAAGCCCTTTTCAACATATTTCAGCACCAGCAAGCTGCTAGAAAGGAATCTTTAGTTATTGACACTCTTTATCAAAAAAGCTTCAATTCAGTGAGATAAACACTTTTTGACCGTATGGCTATATCTTTTCAAAATGTTGCAGGATCACAATGATTTTGACTTATATTATGCAGAATCAAGCCCTTTTCAACATATTTCAGCACCAGCAAGCTGCTAGAAAGGAATCTTTAGTTATTGACACTCTGTTGCAAAAAAGCTTCAACTCATTGAGAAAAACACTTTTTGACAATATGACTATATCTTTTCAAAATGTTGCAGGATGACAATGATTTTGACTTATATTATGCAGAATCAAGCCCTTTTCAACATATTTCAGCACCAGCAATCTGCTAGAAAGGAATCTTTAGTTATTAACACTCTTTATATAAAACGTTTCAACTCAGTGAGATAAACACTTTTTGACCGTATGGCTATATCTTTTCAAAATGTTGCAGGATCACAATGATTTTGACTTATATCATTTAGAATCAAGCCCTTTTCAACATATTTCAGCACCAGCAAGTTGCTAAAAAGGAATCTTTAGTTATTGACACTCTGTTGCAAAAAAGTTTCAACTCAGTGAGATAAACACTTTTTGACCGTATGGCTATATCTTTTCAAAATGTTGCAGGATCACAATGAATTTGACTTTTATTATACAGAATCAAGCCCTTTTCAACATATTTCAGCACCAGCAAGCTGCTAGAAAGGAATCTTTAGTTATTGACACTCTGTTGCTAAAAAGCTTCAACTCATTGAGAAAAACACTTTTTGACCATATGGCTATATCTTTTCAAAATGTTGCAGAATGACAATTATATTGACTTATATTATGCAGAATCAAGCCCTTTTCAACATATTTCAGCACCAGCAATCTGCTAGAAAGGAATCTTTAGTTATTAACACTCTTTATCAAAAACGCTCCAACTATGTGAGATAAACACTTTTTGACCTTATGGCTATATCTTTTCAAAATGTGGCAGGATCACAATGGTTTTGACTTATATTATGCAGAATCAAGCCCTTTTCAACATATTTCAGCACCGGCAAGCTGCTAGAAAGGAATCTTTAGTTATTGTCACTCTGTTGCAAAAAAGTTTCAACTCAGTGAGATAAACACTTTTTGACCGTATGGCTATATCTTTTCAAAATGTTGCAGGATCACAATGAATTTGACTTTTATTATACAGAATCAAGCCCTTTTCAACATATTTCAGCACCAGCAAGCTGCTAGAAAGGAATCTTTAGTTATTGACACTCTGTTGCTAAAAAGCTTCAACTCATTGAGAAAAACACTTTTTGACCATATGGCTATATCTTTTCAAAATGTTGCAGAATGACAATTATATTGACTTATATTATGCAGAATCAAGCCCTTTTCAACATATTTCAGCACCAGCAATCTGCTAGAAAGGAATCTTTAGTTATTAACACTCTTTATCAAAAACGCTCCAACTATGTGAGATAAACACTTTTTGACCGTATGGCTATATCTTTTCAAAATGTTGCAGGATCACAATGAATTTGACTTATATTATACAGAATCAAGCCCTTTTCAACATATTTCAGCACCAGCAAGCTGCTAGAAAGGAATCTTTAGTTATTGACACTCTGTTGCTAAAAAGCTTCAACTCATTGAGAAAAACACTTTTTGACCATATGGCTATATCTTTTCAAAATGTTGCAGAATGACAATTATATTGACTTATATTATGCAGAATCAAGCCCTTTTCAACATATTTCAGCACCAGCAATCTGCTAGAAAGGAATCTTTAGTTATTAACACTCTTTATCAAAAACGCTCCAACTATGTGAGATAAACACTTTTTGACCGTATGGCTATATCTTTTCAAAATGTTGCAGGATCACAATGATTTTGACTTATATTATGCAGAATCAAGCCCTTTTCAACATATTTCAGCACCAGCAAAATGCTAGAAAGGATTCTTTAGTTATTGACACTCTGTTGCAAAAAAGCTTCAACTCAGTGAGATAAACACTTTTTGACCGTATGGCTGTATCTTTTCGAAATGTTGCAGGACCACAATGATTTTGACTTATATTATGCAGAATCAAGCCCTTTTCAACATATTTCAGCACCAGCAAGCTGCTAGAAAGGAATCTTTAGTTATTGACACTCTTTATCAAAAAAGCGTCAACTCAGTGAGATAAACACTTTTTGACCGTATGGCTATATCTTTTCAAAATGTTGCAGGATCACAATGATTTTGACTTATATTATGCAGAATCAAGCCCTTTTCAACATATTTCAGCACCAGCAAGCTGCTAGAAAGGAATCTTTAGTTATTGACACTCTGTTGCAAAAACGCTTCAACTCAGTGAGATAAACACTTTTTGACCGTATGGCTATATCTTTTCAAAATGTTGCAGGATCACAATGAATTTGACTTATATTATGCAGAATCAAGCCCTTTTCAACATATTTCAGGACCAGCAAGCTGCTAGAAAGGAATCTTTAGTTATTGACACTCTTTATCAAAAAAGCTTCAACTCAGTGAGATAAACACTTTTTGACCGTATGGCTATATCTTTTCAAAATGTTGCAGGATCACAATGATTTTGACTTATATTATGCAGAATCAAGCCCTTTTCAACATATTTCAGCACCATCAAGCTGCTAGAAAGGAATCTTTAGTTATTGACACTCTTTATCAAAAAAGCTTCAATTCAGTGAGATAAACACTTTTTGACCGTATGGCTATATCTTTTCAAAATGTTGCAGGATCACAATGATTTTGACTTATATTATGCAGAATCAAGCCCTTTTCAACATATTTCAGCACCAGCAAGCTGCTAGAAAGGAATCTTTAGTTATTGACACTCTGTTGCAAAAAAGCTTCAACTCATTGAGAAAAACACTTTTTGACAATATGACTATATCTTTTCAAAATGTTGCAGGATGACAATGATTTTGACTTATATTATGTAGAATCAAGCCCTTTTCAACATATTTCAGCACCAGCAATCTGCTAGAAAGGAATCTTTAGTTATTAACACTCTTTATATAAAACGTTTCAACTCAGTGAGATAAACACTTTTTGACCGTATGGCTATATCTTTTCAAAATGTTGCAGGATCACAATGATTTTGACTTATATCATTTAGAATCAAGCCCTTTTCAACATATTTCAGCACCAGCAAGCTGCTAAAAAGGAATCTTTAGTTATTGACACTCTGTTGCAAAAAAGTTTCAACTCAGTGAGATAAACACTTTTTGACCGTATGGCTATATCTTTTCAAAATGTTGCAGGATCACAATGAATTTGACTTTTATTATACAGAATCAAGCCCTTTTCAACATATTTCAGCACCAGCAAGCTGCTAGAAAGGAATCTTTAGTTATTGACACTCTGTTGCTAAAAAGCTTCAACTCATTGAGAAAAACACTTTTTGACCATATGGCTATATCTTTTCAAAATGTTGCAGAATGACAATTATATTGACTTATATTATGCAGAATCAAGCCCTTTTCAACATATTTCAGCACCAGCAATCTGCTAGAAAGGAATCTTTAGTTATTAACACTCTTTATCAAAAACGCTCCAACTATGTGAGATAAACACTTTTTGACCGTATGGCTATATCTTTTCAAAATGTTGCAGGATCACAATGGTTTTGACTTGTATTATGCAGAATCAAGCCCTTTTCAACATATTTCAGCACCAGCAAGCTGCTAGAAAGGAATCTTTAGTTATTGACACTCTGTTGCAAAAAAGCTTCAACTCATTGAGAAAAACACTTTTTGACAATATGACTATATCTTTTCAAAATTTTGCAGGATGACAATGATTTTGACTTATATTATGCAGAATCAAGCCCTTTTCAACATATTTCAGCACCAGCAATCTGCTAGAAAGGAATCTTTAGTTATTAACACTCTTTATCAAAAACGTTTCAACTCAGTGAGATAAACACTTTTTGACCGTATGGCTATATCTTTTCAAAATGTTGCAGGATCACAATGATTTTGACTTATATCATGCAGAATCAAGCCCTTTTCAACATATTTCAGCACCAGCAATCTGCTAGAAAGGAATCTTTAGTTATTGACACTCTGTTGCAAAAAAGTTTCAACTCAGTGAGATAAACACTTTTTTACCGTATGGCTATATCTTTTCAAAATGTTGCAGGATCACAATGAATTTGACTTATATTATTCAGAATCAAGCCCTTTTCAACATATTTCAGCACCAGCAAGCTGCTAGAAAGGAATCTTTAGTTATTGACACTCTGTTGCTAAAAAGCTTCAACTCATTGAGAAAAACACTTTTTGACCATATGGCTATATCTTTTCAAAATGTTGCAGAATGACAATTATATTGACTTATATTATGCAGAATCAAGCCCTTTTCAACATATTTCAGCACCAGCAAGCTGCTAGAAAGGAATCTTTAGTTATTGACACTCTTTATCAAAAAAGCTTCAATTCAGTGAGATAAACACTTTTTGACCGTATGGCTATATCTTTTCAAAATGTTGCAGGATCACAATGATTTTGACTTATATTATGCAGAATCAAGCCCTTTTCAACATATTTCAGCACCAGCAAGCTGCTAGAAAGGAATCTTTAGTTATTGACACTCTGTTGCAAAAAAGCTTCAACTCATTGAGAAAAACACTTTTTGACAATATGACTATATCTTTTCAAAATGTTGCAGGATGACAATGATTTTGACTTATATTATGCAGAATCAAGCCCTTTTCAACATATTTCAGCACCAGCAATCTGCTAGAAAGGAATCTTTAGTTATTAACACTCTTTATATAAAACGTTTCAACTCAGTGAGATAAACACTTTTTGACCGTATGGCTATATCTTTTCAAAATGTTGCAGGATCACAATGATTTTGACTTATATCATTTAGAATCAAGCCCTTTTCAACATATTTCAGCACCAGCAAGTTGCTAAAAAGGAATCTTTAGTTATTGACACTCTGTTGCAAAAAAGTTTCAACTCAGTGAGATAAACACTTTTTGACCGTATGGCTATATCTTTTCAAAATGTTGCAGGATCACAATGAATTTGACTTTTATTATACAGAATCAAGCCCTTTTCAACATATTTCAGCACCAGCAAGCTGCTAGAAAGGAATCTTTAGTTATTGACACTCTGTTGCTAAAAAGCTTCAACTCATTGAGAAAAACACTTTTTGACCATATGGCTATATCTTTTCAAAATGTTGCAGAATGACAATTATATTGACTTATATTATGCAGAATCAAGCCCTTTTCAACATATTTCAGCACCAGCAATCTGCTAGAAAGGAATCTTTAGTTATTAACACTCTTTATCAAAAACGCTCCAACTATGTGAGATAAACACTTTTTGACCGTATGGCTATATCTTTTCAAAATGTGGCAGGATCACAATGGTTTTGACTTATATTATGCAGAATCAAGCCCTTTTCAACATATTTCAGCACCGGCAAGCTGCTAGAAAGGAATCTTTAGTTATTGTCACTCTGTTGCAAAAAAGCTTCAACTCATTGAGAAAAACACTTTTTGACAATATGACTATATCTTTTCAAAATGTTGCAGGATGACAATGATTTTGACTTATATTATGCAGAATCAAGCCCTTTTCAACATATTTCAGCACCAGCAATCTGCTAGAAAGGAATCTTTAGTTATTAACACTCTTTATCAAAAACGCTTCAACTCAGTGAGATAAACACTTTTTGACCGTATGGCTATATCTTTTCAAAATGTTGCAGGATCACAATGATTTTGACTTATATTTTGCAGAATCAAGCCCTTTTCAACATATTTCAGCACCAGCGAGCTGCTAGAAAGGAATCTTTAGTTATTGACACTCTGTTGCTAAAAAGCTTCAACTCATTGAGAAAAACACTTTTTGACCATATGGCTATATCTTTTCAAAATGTTGCAGAATGACAATGATTTTGACTTATATTATGCAGAATCAAGGCCTTTTCAACATATTTCAGCACCAGCAAGCTGCTAGAAAGGAATCTTTAGTTATTGACACTCTGTTGCAAAAAAGTTTCAACTCAGTGAGATAAACACTTTTTTACCGTATGGCTATATCTTTTCAAAATGTTGCAGGATCACAATGAATTTGACTTATATTATACAGAATCAAGCCCTTTTCAACATATTTCAGCACCAGCAAGCTGCTAGAAAGGAATCTTTAGTTATTGACACTCTGTTGCTAAAAAGCTTCAACTCATTGAGAAAAACACTTTTTGACCATATGGCTATATCTTTTCAAAATGTTGCAGAATGACAATTATATTGACTTATATTATGCAGAATCAAGCCCTTTTCAACATATTTCAGCACCAGCAATCTGCTAGAAAGGAATCTTTAGTTATTAACACTCTTTATCAAAAACGCTCCAACTATGTGAGATAAACACTTTTTGACCGTATGGCTATATCTTTTCAAAATGTTGCAGGATCACAATGATTTTGACTTATATTATGCAGAATCAAGCCCTTTTCAACATATTTCAGCACCAGCAAAATGCTAGAAAGGATTCTTTAGTTATTGACACTCTGTTGCAAAAAAGCTTCAACTCAGTGAGAAAAACACTTTTTGACAATATGACTATATCTTTTCAAAATGTTGCAGGATGACAATGATTTTGACTTATATTATGCAGAATCAAGCCCTTTTCAACATATTTCAGCACCAGCAATCTGCTAGAAAGGAATCTTTAGTTATTAACACTCTTTATCAAAAACGCTTCAACTCAGTGAGATAAACACTTTTTGACCGTATGGCTATATCTTTTCAAAATGTTGCAGGATCACAATGATTTTGACTTATATTATGCAGAATCAAGCCCTTTTCAACATATTTCAGCACCCGCAAGCTGCTAGAAAGGAATCTTTAGTTATTGACACTCTTTTGCAAAAACGCTTCAACTCAGTGAGATAAACACTTTTTGACCGTATGGCTATATCTTTTCAAAATGTTGCAGGATCACAATGAATTTGTCTTATATTATGCAGAATCAAGCCCTTTTCAACATATTTCAGCACCAGCAAGCTGCTAGAAAGGAATCTTTAGTTATTGACACTCTGTTGCTAAAAGGCTTCAACTCAGTGAGATAAAGACTTTTTGACCGTATGGCTATATCTTTTCAAAATGTTGCAGGATCACAATGATTTTGACTTATATTATGCAGAATCAAGCCCTTTTCAACATATTTCAGCACCAGCAAGCTGCTAGAAAGGAATCTTTAGTCATTGAAACTCTGTTGCAAAAAAGCTTCAACTCATTGAGGAAAAACACTTTTTGACCATATGGCTATATCTTTTCAAAATGTTGCAGGATCACAATGGTTTTGACTTGTATTATGCAGAATCAAGCCCTTTTCAACATATTTCAGCACCAGCAAGCTGCTAGAAAGGAATCTTTAGTTATTGACACTCTGTTGCAAAAAAGCTTCAACTCATTGAGAAAAACACTTTTTGACAATATGACTATATCTTTTCAAAATGTTGCAGGATGACAATGATTTTGACTTATATTATGCAGAATCAAGCCCTTTTCAACATATTTCAGCACCAGCAAGCTGCTAGAAAGGAATATTTAGTTATTAACACTCTTTATCAAAAACGCTTCAACTCAGTGAGATAAACACTTTTTGACCGTATGGCTATATCTTTTCAAAATGTTGCAGGATCACAATGATTTTGACTTATATTATGCAGAATCAAGCCCTTTTCAACATATTTCAGCACCAGCAAGCTGCTAGAAAGGAATCTTTAGTTATTGACACTCTGTTGCTAAAAAGCTTCAACTCATTGAGAAAAACACTTTTTGACCATATGGCTATATCTTTTCAAAATGTTGCAGAATGACAATGATTTTGACTTATATTATGCAGAATCAAGGCCTTTTCAACATATTTCAGCACCAGCAAGCTGCTAGAAAGGAATCTTTAGTTATTGACACTCTGTTGCAAAAACGCTTCAACTCAGTGAGATAAACACTTTTTGACCGTATGGCTATATCTTTTCAAAATGTTGCAGGATCACAATGATTTTGACTTATATTATGCAGAATCAAGCCTTATTCAACATATTTCAGCACCAGCAAGCTCCAAGAAAGGAATCTTTAGTTATTGTCACTCTGTTGCAAAAAATCTTCAACTCAGTGAGATAAACACTTTTTGACCGTATGGCTATATCTTTTCAAAATGTTGCAGGATCACAATGATTTTGACTTATATTATGCAGAATCAAGCCCTTTTCAACATATTTCAGCACCAGCAAGTTGCTAGAAAGGAATCTTTAGTTATTAACACTCTTTATCAAAAACGCTTCAACTATGTGAGATAAACACTTTTTGACCGAATGGCTATATCTTTTCAAAATGTTGCAGGATCACAATGATTTTGACTTATATTATGCAGAATCAAGCCCTTTTCAACATATTTCAGCACCAGCAAGCTGCTAGACAGGAATCTTTAGTTATTGACACTCTGTTGCAAAAAAGCTTCAACTCATTGAGATAAACACTTTTTGACCGTATGGCTATATCTTTTTAAAATGTTGCAGGATCACAATGATTTTGACTTATATTATGCAGAGTTAAGCCCTTTTCAACATATTTCAGCACCAGCAAGCTGCTAGAAAGGAATCTTGATAAGCGCTTTTTGACCCTATGGCTATATCTTTTAAACTTGTAGCTGGATTACACTGAATTTGACTTATGTTGTGCAGAATCATGTCCTGAACAACATATTTCAACAGCAGAAACCAGCTTGATGAAATTCAAAAGTTATTGCCTCTACTAATCAAAAACGCTTCAACTAGGTGAGATAAGCACTTTTTGAATGAATGGCTATATCTTGTGACCCTGTGAAGGGATTACACTAAATATGACATATATTGTACAGAATCATGTCCTAAACAACATATTTCAACAGCAGAAACCAGCTTGATGAAATTCAAAAGTTATTGCCACTCCTAATCAAAAACGCTTCAACTAGGTGAGATAAGCACTTTTTGAACAATTGGCTATATCTTGTGAACCTATGAAGGGATTACACTAAATATGAATATATTGTGCAGAATCATGTCCTGAACAACATATTTCAACAACAGAAACCAGCTTGATGAAATTCAAAAGTTATTGCCTCTCCTAATCAAAAACGCTTCAACTAGGTGAGATAAGCACTTTTTGAACGAATGGCTATATCTTGTGACCCTGTGAAGGGATTACACTAAATATGACATATATTGTACAGAATCATGTCCTAAACAACATATTTCAACAGCAGTAACCAGCTTGATGAAATTCAAAAGTTATTGCCACTCCTAATCAAAAACGCTTCAACTCGATGAGATAAGCACTTTTTGACCCTATGGCTATATCTTTCAAAACTGTAGCTGGATTACACTGAATTTGACATATATTGTGCAGAATCATGTCCTAAACAACATATTTCAACAGCAAAAACCAGCTGAATGAAATTCAAAAGTTATTATCACTCCTAATCAAAAACGCTCCAACTCGGTGAGATAAGCACTTTTTGAACGAATGGCTATATCTTGTGAACCTGTAAAGGGATTACACTAAATATGCCATATATTGTGCAGAATCATGTCCTGAAAAACATATTTCAAAAGCAGAAACCAGCTTGATGAAATTCAAAAGTTATTTCCACTCCTAATCAAAAACGCTTCAACTCGGTGAGATAAGTACTTTTTGAACGAATGGCTATATCTTGTGAACCTGTGAAGGGATTACACTAAATTTGACACATATTGTGCAGAATCATGTCCTAAACAACATATTTCAACAGCAGACACCAGCTTGATGAAATTCAAAAGTTATTGCCACTCCTAATCAAAGACGCTCCAACTCGATGAGATAAGCACTTTTTGACCCTTTGGCTATATCTTTTAAACTTGTAGCTGGATTACACTGAATTTGACCTATGTTGTGCAGAATCATGTCCTGAACTACATATTTCAACAGCAGAAACCAGCTTGATGAAATTCAAAAGTTATTGCCACTCCTAATCAAAAACGCTTCAACTAGGTGAGATAAGCACTTTTTGAACGAATGGCTATATCTTGTGAACCTGTGAAGGGATTACACTAAATATGAAATATATTGTGCAGAATCATGTCCTAAACTACATATTTCAACAGCAGAAACCAGCTTGATGAAATTCAAAAGTTATTATCACTCCTAATCAAAGATGCTTCAACTCAGTGATATAAGCACTTTTTTACCTTATGGCTATATCTTTTAAACTTGTATCTGGATTACACTAAATTTGACATATATTGTGCAGAGTTATGTCCTAAACAACATTTTTAAACAGCAGTAACCAGCTTGATGAAATTCAAAAGTTATTTCCTCTCCTAATCAAAAACGCTTCAACTCGGTGAGATAAGCACTTTTTGAACGAATGGCTATAACTTTTGAACCTGTGAAGGGATTACACTGAATTTGACATATATTATGCAGAATCATGTCCTAAACAACATATTTAAACAGCAGTAACCAGCTTGATGAAATTCATTAGTTATTACCACTCCTAATAAAAATTGCTTCAACTCGGTAAGTTAAGCACTTTTTGAACGAATGGCTATATCTTTTGAAATTGTGAAGGGATTACACTGAATTTGACATATATTGTGCAGAATCAGGTCCTAAACAACATATTTCAAAAGCAGAAACCAGCTTGATGAAATTCATTAGTTATTTCCACTCCTAATCAAAAACGCTTCAATTCGGTGAGATAAGCACTTTTTGAACGAATGGCTATATCTGTTGAACCTGTGAAGGGATTACACTTAATTTGACAAATATAGTGCAGAATCAGGTCCTAAGCAACATATTTCAACAGCAGAAACCAGCTTGATGAAATTCATTAGTTATTTCCACTCCTAATCAAAAACGCTTCAACTCGGTGAGATAAGCACTTTTTGAACGAATGGCTATAACTTTTGAACCTGTGAAGGGATTACACTAAATTTGACATATATTGTGCAGAGTCATGTCCTAAACAACACATTTCAACAACAGGAACCAGCTTGCTGAAATTCAAAAGTTATTTCCACTCCTAATCAAAAACGCTTCAACTCGGTGAGCTAAGCACTTTTTGAACGAATATCTATATCTTTTGAACCTGTGAAGGGATTACACTGAATTTGACATATATTGTGCAGAGTCATGTCCTAAACAACACATTTCAACAACAGGAACCAGCTTGCTGAAATTCAAAAGTTATTTCCACTCCTAATCAAAAACGCTTCAACTCGGTGAGCTAAGCACTTTTTGAACGAATATCTATATCTTTTGAACCTGTGAAGGGATTACACTGAATTTGACATATATTGTGCAGAATCATGTCCTAAACAACATATTTCAACAGCAGAAACCAGCTTGATGAAATTCATTAGTTATTTCCACTCCTTATCAAAAACGCTTCAACTCAGTAAGATAAGCACTTTTTGAACGAATGGCTATATCTTATGAAATTGTGAAGGGATTACACTCAATTTGACATATATTATGCAGAATCATGTCCTAAACAACATATTTAAACAGCAGAAACCAGTGTGATGAAAAGCAAAAAATATTTCCACTCCTAATCAAAAACGCTTCAACTCGGTGAGTTCAGCACTCTTTGACCTTATGGCTATATCTTTTGAACTTGTGAAGGGATTACACTGAATTTGACATATATTATGCAGAATCATGTCCTAAACAACATATTTCAACAGCAGAAACCAGCTTGATGAAATTCATTAATTATTTCCACTCCTTATCAAAAACGCTTCAACTCAGTGAGATAACCACTTTTTGAACGAATGGCTATAACTTTTGAACCTGTGAAGCTATTACACTAAATTTGACATATATTGTGCATAGTCATGTCCTAAACTACATATTTCAAAAGCAGGACCCAGCTTGCTGAAATTCATTAGTTATTACCACTCCTAATCAAATAAGCTTCAACTCGGTAAAATAAGCACTTTTTTAACGAATGGCTATATCTTTTGAAATTGTGAAGGGATTACACTGAATTTGACATATATTGTGCAGAATCAGGTCCTAAACAACATATTTCAAAAGCAGAAACCAGCTTGATGAAATTCATTAGTTATTTCCACTCCTAATCAAAAATGCTTCAATTCAGTGAGATAATCACTTTTTGAACGAATGGCTATAACTTTTGAAAATGTGAAGGGATTACACTGAATTTGACATATATAGTGCAGAATCAGGTCCTAAACAACATATTTCAACAGTAGCAACCAGCTTGATGAAATTCATTAGTTAATTCCACTCCTAATCAAAAACGCTTGAACTCGGTGAGATAAGCTCGTTTTGAACGAATGGCTATAACTTTTGAACCTGTGAAGGGATTACACTAAATTTGGCATATATTGTGCAGAATCATGTCCTAAACAACACATTTCAACAGCAGGAACCAGCTTGCTGAAATTCAAAAGTCATTTCCACTCCTTATCAAAAACGCTTCAACTCGGTGAGTTAAGCACTTTTTGACCTTATGGCTATATCTTTTGAACTTGTAGCTGGATTACACTGAATTTGACATATATTGCGCAGAATCATGTCCTTATTAACATATATCAACAGCAGAAACCAGCTTGATGAA
Organism: Fistularia commersonii; assembly: GCF_037954325.1. NCBI lineage: Eukaryota > Metazoa > Chordata > Actinopteri > Syngnathiformes > Fistulariidae > Fistularia > Fistularia commersonii. The sequence continues at coordinate 14,657 of NW_028234078.1, read as the reverse complement.
ATTCATTAGTTATTTCCACTCCAATTCAATAACGCTTCAACTTGGTGAGATAAGCACTTTTTGAACGAATGGCTATATTTTTTGAACTTGTGGCTGGATTACACTGAATTTGACATATATTGTGCAGAATCATGTCCTTAACAACATATTTCAACAGCAGAAACCAGCTCGATGAAATTCATTAGTTATTTCCACTCCTAATCAAAAACGCTTCAACTCGGTAAGTTAAGCACTTTTTGACGTTATGGCTATATCTTTTGAACTTGTGGCTGGATTACACTGAATTTGACATATAGTGCAGAATCATGTCCTAAACAATATATTTCAACAGCAGAAACCAGCTTGATGAAATTCATTAGTTATTTCCACTCCTTATCAAAAACGCTTCAACTCGGTAAGATAAGCACTTTTTGACCTTATGGCTATATCTTTTGAACTTGTAGCTGGATTACACTGAATTTGATTTATATTGTGCAGAATCATGTCCTAAACAACATATTTCAACAGCAGAAACCAGCTTGATGAAATTCATTAGTTATTTCCACTCCTAATCAAAAACGCTTCAACTCAGTGAGATAAGCACTTTTTGAACGAATGGCTATATCTTTTGAACCTGTGAAGGGATTACACTGAATTTGACATATATTGTGCAGAATCATATCCTAAACAACATATTTCAACAGCAGAAACCAGCTTGATGAAATTCATCAGTTATTTCCACTCCTAATCAAAGATGCTTCAACTCGGTGATATAAGCACTTTTTGACCTTATGGCTATATCTTTTAAACTTGTATCTGGATTACACTAAATTTGACATATATTGTGCAGAGTCATGTCCTAAACAACATTTTTAAACAGCAGTAACCAGCTTGATGAAATTTATTAGTTATTACCACTCCTAATCAAATACGCTTCAACTCGGTAAGTTAAGCATTTTTTGAACGAATGGCTATATCTTTTGAAATTGTGAAGGGATTATACTGAATTTGACATATATTGTGCAGAATCAGGTCCTAAACAACATATTTCAAAAGCAGAAACCAGCTTGATGAAATTCATTAGTTATTTCCACTCCTAATCAAAAACGCTTCAACTCGGTGAGATAAGCACTTTTTGAATGAATGGCTATATCTTTTGAACCTGTGAAGGGATTACTCTGAATTTCACAAATATTATGCAGAATCATGTCCTAAACAACATATTTAAACAACAGTAACCAGCTTGATGAAATTCATTAGTTATTACCACTCCTAATAAAAAAACGCTTCAACTCGGTGAGTTAAGCACTTTTTGAACGAATGGCAATATCTTATGAAATTGTGAAGGGATTACACTGAATTTGACATATATTGTGCAGAATCATGTCCTAAACAACATATTTCAAAAGTAGAAACCAGCTTGATGAAATTCATTAATTATTTCCACTCCTAATCAAAAACGCTTCAACTCGGTAAGTTAAGCACTTTTTGAACGAATGGCTATATCTTTTGAAATTGTGAAGGGATTACACTGAATTTGATTTATATTGTGCAGAGTCATGTCCTAAACAACATATTTCAACAGCAGAAACCAGCTTGATGAAATTCATTAGTTATTTCCACTCCTAATCAAAAACGCTTCAACTCAGTGAGATAAGCACTTTTTGAATGAATGGCTATATCTTTTGAACCTGTGAAGGGATTACACTGAATTTGACATATATTGTGCAGAATCATATCCTAAACAACATATTTCAACAGCAGAAACCAGCTTGATGAAATTCATCAGTTATTTCCACTCCTAATCAAAGATGCTTCAACTCGGTGATATAAGCACTTTTTGACCTTATGGCTATATCTTTTAAACTTGTATCTGGATTACACTAAATTTGACATATATTGTGCAGAGTCATGTCCTAAAAAACATTTTTAAACAGCAGTAACCAGCTTGATGAAATTTATTAGTTATTACCACTCCTAATCAAATACGCTTCAACTCGGTAAGTTAAGCATTTTTTGAACGAATGGCTATATTTTTTGAAATTGTGAAGGGATTATACTGAATTTGACATATATTGTGCAGAATCAGGTCCTAAACAACATATTTCAAAAGCAGAAACCAGCTTGATGAAATTCATTAGTTATTTCCACTCCTAATCAAAAACGCTTCAACTCGGTGAGATAAGCACTTTTTGAATGAATGGCTATATCTTTTGAACCTGTGAAGGGATTACTCTGAATTTCACAAATATTATGCAGAATCATGTCCTAAACAACATATTTAAACAACAGTAACCAGCTTGATGAAATTCATTAGTTATTACCACTCCTAATAAAAAAACGCTTCAACTCGGTGAGTTAAGCACTTTTTGAACGAATGGCAATATCTTATGAAATTGTGAAGGGATTACACTGAATTTGACATATATTGTGCAGAATCATGTCCTAAACAACATATTTCAAAAGTAGAAACCAGCTTGATGAAATTCATTAATTATTTCCACTCCTAATCAAAAACGCTTCAACTCGGTAAGTTAAGCACTTTTTGAACGAATGGCTATATCTTTTGAAATTGTGAAGGGATTACACAGAATTTGACATATATTGTGCAGAATCAGGTCCTAAACAACATATTTCAAAAGCAGAAACCAGCTTGATGAAATTCATTAGTTATTTCCACTCCTAATCAAAAACGCTTCAATTCGGTGAGATAAGCACTTTTTGAACGAATGGCTATATCTTTTGAACCTGTGAAGGGATTACACTTAATTTGACAAATATAGTGCAGAATCAGGTCCTAAGCAACATATTTCAACAGCAGAAACCAGCTTGATGAAATTCATTAGTTATTTCCACTCCTAATCAAAAACGCTTCAACTCGGTGAGATAAGCACTTTTTGAACGAATGGCTATAACTTTTGAACCTGTGAAGGGATTAAACTGAATTTGTCATATATTATGCAGAATCATGTCCTAAACAACATATTTAAACAGCAGAAACCAGCGTGATGAAAAGCAAAAGTTATTTCCACTCCTAATCAAAAACGCTTCAACTCGGTGAGTTCAGCACTCTTTGACCTTATGGCTATATCTTTTGAACGTTTGAAGGGATTACACTGAATTTGACATATATTATGCAGAATCATGTCCTAAACAACATATTTCAACAGCAGAAACCAGCTTGATGAAATTCATTAGTTATTTCCACTCCTTATCTAAAACGCTTCAACTCAGTGAGATAACCACTTTTTGAACGAATGGCTATAACTTTTGAACCTGTGAAGGGATTACACTAAATTTGACATATATTGTGCAGAATCATGTCCTTATTAACATATATCAACAGCAGAAACCAGCTTGAAGAAATTCATTAGTTATTTCCACTCCAATTCAATAACGCTTCAACTCGGTGAGATAAGCACTTTTTGAACGAATGGCTATATTTTTTGAACTTGTGGATGGATTACACTGAATTTGACATATATTGTGCAGAATCATGTCCTAAACAATATATTTCAACAGCAGAAACCAGCTTGATGAAATTCATTAGTTATTTCCACTCCTAATCAAAAACCCTTCAACTCGGTTAGTTAAGAACTTTTTGAACGAATGGCTATATCTTTTGAACTTGTATCTGGATTACACTGAATTTGACATATATTGTGCAGAATCATGTCCTAAACAACATATTTCAACAGCAGTAACCAGCCTAATGAAATTAATCAGTTATTTCCACTCCTAATCAAAAACGCTTCAACTCGGCGAGTTAAACACTTTATGATCTTATGGCTATATCTTTTGAACTTGTAGCTGGATTACACGGAATTTGATTTATATTGTGCAGAGTCATGTCCTAAACAACATATTTCAACAGCAGAAACCAGCGTGATGAAAAGCAAAAGTTATTACCACTCCTAATCAAAAACGCTTCAACTCGGTGAGTTAAGCACTTTTTGACCTTATGGCTATATCTTTTGAACTTGTGAAGGGATTACACTGAATTTGACATATATTGTTGTAGAATCATGTCCTAAACAACATATTTCAACAGCAGAAACCAGCTTGATGAAATTCATTAGTTATTTCCACTCCTTATCAAAAACGCTTCAACTCAGTGAGATAACCACTTTTTGAACGAATGGCTATATCTTTTGAACCTGTGAAGGGATTACACTGAATTTGATTTATATTGTGCAGAATCATGTCCTAAATAACATATTTCATCAGCAGAAGCCAGCTTGATGAAATTCATTAGTTATTTCCACTTCTAATCAAAAACGCTTACACTCGGTGAGATAAGCATTTTTTCAACGAATTGCTATATCTCTTGAACCTGTGAAGGGATTACACTGAATTTGACATATATTCTGCAAAATCATGTCCTTAACAACATATTTCAACAGCAGAAACCAGCTTGATGAAATTCATTAGTTATTTCAACTCCTAATCAAAAACGCTTCAACTCGGTGAGATAAGAACTTTTTGACCTTATGGCTTTATCTTTTGAACTTGTAGCTGGATTTTACTGAATTTGACATATATTGTTCAGAATCATGTCCTAAACCACATATTTCAACAGCAGAAACCAGCTTGATGAAATTCATCAGTTATTTCCACTCCTAATCAAAAACGCTTCAACTCGGTGAGTTAAGCACTTTTTGAACGAATGGCTATAACTTTTGAACCTGTGAAGGGATTACACTAAATTTGACATATATTGTGCAGAATCATGTCCTTGTTAACATTTATCGACAGCAGAAACCAGCTTGATGAAATTCATTAGTTATTTCCACTCCAGTTCAATAACGCTTCAACTCGGTGAGTTAAGCACTTTTTGACCATATGGCTATATCTTTTGAACTTGTAGCTGGATTACACTGAATTTGACATATATTGTGCAGAATCATGTCCTAAACAACATATTTCAACAGCAGAAACCAGCTTGATGAAATTCATCAGTTATTTCCACTCCTAATCAAAAACGCTTCAACTCGGCGAGTTAAACACTTTTTGACCGTATGGCTATATCTTTTGAACTTGTAGCTGGATTACACTGAATTTGATTTATATTGTGCAGAGTCATGTCCTAAACAACATATTTCAACAGCAGAAACCAGCTTGATGAAATTCAAAAGTTATTTCCACTCCTAATCAAAGATACTTCAACTCGGTGAGTTAAGCACTTTTTGACCTTATGGCTATATCTTTTAAACTTGTTGCTGGATTACACTGAATTTGACATATATTGTGCAGAATAATGTCCTAAACAACATATTTCAACAGCAGAAACCAGCTTGATGAAATTCATTAGTTATTTCCACTCCTAATCAAAAACGCTTCAACTCGGTGAGATAAGCACTTTTTGAACGAATGGCTATATCTTTTGAAACTGTGAAGGGATTATCTAAATTTGACATATATTGTGCAGAATCATGTCCTAAACAGCATATTTCAAAAGCAGAAACTTGCTTCATGAAATTCATTAGTTATTTCCACTCCTAATCAAAAACGCTTCAATTCGGTGAGATAAGCACTGTTTGAACGAATGGCTATATCTTTTGAACATGTGAAGGGATTACACTGAATTTGACATATATTGTGCAGAATCATGTCCTAAATAACATTTTTCAACAGCAGAAGCCAGCTTGATGTCATTCATTAGTTATTTCCACTCCTAATCAAAAACGCTTCAAGTCGGTGAGATAAGCACTTTTTCAACGAATGGCTATATCTTTTGAACCTGTGAAGGGATTAAACTGAATTTGACATATATTATTCAGAATCATCTCCTAAACAACATATTTAAACAGCAGAAACCAGCGTGATGAAAAGCAAAAGTTATATCCACTACTAATCAAAAACGCTTCAACTCAGTGAGATAAGCACTTTTTGAACGAATGGCTATATCTTTTGAACCTGTGAAGGGATTACACTGAATTTGACATATATTGTGCAGAATCATGTCCTTATTAACATTTATCAACAGCAGAAACCAGCTTGATGAAATTCATCAGTTATTTCCACTCCTAATCAAAAACGCTTTATCTCGGCGAGTTAAACACTTTTTGACCGTATGGCTATATCTTTTGAACTTGTAGCTGGATTACACTAAATTTGATTTATATTGTGCAGAGTCATGTCCTAAACAACATATTTCAACAGCAGAAACCAGCTTAATGAAATTCATTAGTTATTTCCACTCCTAATCAAAAAGCTTCAACTCAGTGAGATAAGCACTTTTTGAACGAATGGCTATATATTTTGAACCTGTGAAGGGATTACACTGAATTTGACATATATTGTGCAGAATCATGTCCTAAACAACATATTTCAACAGCAAAAACCAGCTTGATGAAATTCAAAAGTTATTTCCACTCCTAATCAAAGATGCTTCAACTCGGTGATATAAGCACTTTTTGACCTTATGGCTATATCTTTTAAACTTGTATCTGGATTACACTGAATTTGACATATATTGTGCAGAGTCATGTCCTAAACAACATTTATAAACAGCAGTAACCAGCTTGATGAAATTCATTAGTTATTACCACTCCTAATCAAATATGCTTCAACTCGGTAAGTTAAGCACTTTTTGAACGAATGGCTATATCTTTTGAAATTGTGAAGGGATTACACTGAATTTGACATATATTGTGCAGAATCATGTCCTAAACAACATATTTCAAAAGCAGAAACCAGCTTGATGAAATTCATTAATTATTTCCACTCCTAATCAAAAACGCTTCAATTCGGTGAGATAAGCACTGTTTGAACGAATGGCTATATCTTTTGAACATGTGAAGGGATTACACTGAATTTGACATATATTGTGCAGAATCATGTCCTAAATAACATTTTTCAACAGCAGAAGCCAGCTTGATGACATTCATTAGTTATTTCCACTCCTAATCAAAAACGCTTCAAGTCGGTGAGATAAGCACTTTTTCAACGAATGGCTATATCTTTTGAACCTATGAAGGGATTATACTGAATTTGACATATATTATTCAGAATCATGTCCTAAACAACATATTTAAACAGCAGAAACCAGCGTGATGAAAAGCAAAAGTTATATCCACTACTAATCAAAAACGCTTCAACTTAGTGAAATAAGCACTTTTTGAACGAATGGCTATATCTTTTGAACCTGTGAAGGGATTACACTGAATTTGACATATATTGTGCAGAATCATGTCCTTATTAACATTTATCAACAGCAGAAACCAGCTTGATGAAATTCATCAGTTATTTCCACTCCTAATCAAAAACGCTTCATCTCGGCGAGTTAAACACTTTTTGAGCGTATGGCTATATCTTTTGAACTTGTAGCTGGATTACACTGAATTTGATTTATATTGTGCAGAGTCATGTCCTAAACAACATATTTCAACAGCAGAAACCAGCTTGATGAAATTCATTAGTTATTTCCACTCCTAATCAAAAACGCTTCAACTCAGTGAGATAAGCACTTTTTGAACGAATGGCTATATATTTTGAACCTGTGAAGGGATTACACTGAATTTGACATATATTGTGCAGAATCATGTCCTAAACAACATATTTCAACAGCAAAAACCAGCTTGATGAAATTCAAAAGTTATTTCCACTCCTAATCAAAGATGCTTCAAGTCGGTGATATAAGCACTTTTTGACCTTATGGCTATATCTTTTAAACTTGTATCTGGATTACACTAAATTTGACATATATTGTGCAGAGTCATGTCCTAAACAACATTTATAAACAGCAGTAACCAGCTTGATGAAATTCATTAGTTATTACCACTCCTAATCAAATATTCTTCAACTCGGTAAGTTAAGCACTTTTTGAACGAATGGCTATATCTTTTGAAATTGTGAAGGGATTACACTGAATTTGACATATATTGTGCAGAATCATGTCCTAAACAACATATTTCAAAAGCAGAAACCAGCTTGATGAAATTCATTAATTATTTCCACTCCTAATCAAAAACGCTTCAACTCAGTGAGATAAGCACTTTTTGAACGAATGGCTATATATTTTGAACCTGTGAAGGGATTACACTGAATTTGACATATATTGTGCAGAATCATATCCTAAACAACATATTTCAACAGCAGAAACCAGCTTGATGAAATTCATCAGTTATTTCCACTCCTAATCAAAGATGCTTCAACTCGGTGATATAAGCACTTTTTGACCTTATGGCTATATCTTTTAAACTTGTATCTGGATTACACTAAATTTGACATATATTGTGCAGAGTCATGTCCTAAACAACATTTTTAAACAGCAATAAACCAGCTTGATGAAATTTATTAGTTATTACCACTCCTAATCAAATACGCTTCAATTCGGTGAGATAAGCAATGTTTGAACGAATGGCTATATCTTTTGAACATGTGAAGGGATTACACTGAATTTGACATATATTGTGCAGAATCATGTCCTAAATAACATTTTTCAACAGCAGAAGCCAGCTTGATGACATTCATTAGTTATTTCCACTCCTAATCAAAAACGCTTCAAGTCGGTGAGATAAGCACTTTTTCAACGAATGGCTATATCTTTTGAACCTGTGAAGGGATTAAACTGAATTTGACATATATTATTCAGAATCATGTCCTAAACAACATATTTAAACAGCAGAAACCAGCGTGATGAAAAGCAAAAGTTATATCCACTACTAATCAAAAACGCTTCAACTCAGTGAAATAAGCACTTTTTGAACGAATGGCTATATCTTTTGAACCTGTGAAGGGATTACACTGAATTTGACATATATTGTGCAGAATCATGTCCTTATTAACATTTATCAACAGCAGAAACCAGCTTGATGAAATTCATCAGTTATTTCCACTCCTAATCAAAAACGCTTCATCTCGGCGAGTTAAACACTTTTTGACCGTATGGCTATATCTTTTGAACTTGTAGCTGGATTACACTGAATTTGATTTATATTGTGCAGAGTCATGTCCTAAACAACATATTTCAACAGCAGAAACCAGCTTGATGAAATTCATTAGTTATTTCCACTCCTAATCAAAAAGCTTCAACTCAGTGAGATAAGCACTTTTTGAACGAATGGCTATATATTTTGAACCTGTGAAGGGATTACACTGAATTTGACATATATTGTGCAGAATCATGTCCTAAACAACATATTTCAACAGCAAAAACCAGCTTGATGAAATTCAAAAGTTATTTCCACTCCTAATCAAAGATGCTTCAACTCGGTGATATAAGCACTTTTTGACCTTATGGCTATATCTTTTAAACTTGTATCTGGATTACACTAAATTTGACATATATTGTGCAGAGTCATGTCCTAAACAACATTTATAAACAGCAGTAACCAGCTTGATGAAATTCATTAGTTATTACCACTCCTAATCAAATATGCTTCAACTCGGTAAGTTAAGCACTTTTTGAACGAATGGCTATATCTTTTGAAATTGTGAAGGGATTACACTGAATTTGACATATATTGTGCAGAATCATGTCCTAAACAACATATTTCAAAAGCAGAAACCAGCTTGATGAAATTCATTAATTATTTCCACTCCTAATCAAAAACGCTTCAACTCGGTAAGTTAAGCACTTTTTGAACGAATGGCTATATCTTTTGAAATTGTGAAGGGATTACACTGAATTTGACATATATTGTGCAGAATCAGGTCCTAAACAACATATTTCAAAAGCAGAAACCAGCTTGATGAAATTCATTAGTTATTTCCACTCCTAATCAAAAACGCTTCAATTCGGTGAGATAAGCACTTTTTGAACGAATGGCTATAACTTTTGAACCTGTGAAGGGATTAAACTGAATTTGACATATATTATGCAGAATCATGTCCTAAACAACATATTTAAACAGCAGAAACCAGCGTGATGAAAAGCAAAAGTTATTTCTACTCCTAATCAAAAACGCTTCATCTCGGTGAGTTCAGCACTCTTTGACCTTATGGCTATATCTTTTGAACTTGTGAAGGGATTACACTGAATTTGACATATATTATGCAGAATCATGTCCTAAACAACATATTTCAACAGCAGAAACCAGCTTGATGAAATTCATTAGTTATTTCCACTCCTAATCAAAAACGCTTCAACTCGGTGAGATAAGCACTTTTTGAACGAATGGCTATATCTTTTGAACCTGTGAAGGGATTACACTAAATTTGACATATATTGTGCAGAAACATGTCCTAAACAACATATTTCCAAAAGCAGAAACCTGCTTTATGAAATTCATTAGTTATTTCCACTCCTAATCAAAAACGCTTCAATTCGGTGAGATAAGCACTGTTTGAACGAATGGCTATATCTTTTGAACATGTGAAGGGATTACACTGAATTTGACATATATTGTGCAGAATCATGTCCTTATTAACATATCTCAACAGCAGAAACCAGCTTGATGAAATTCATTAGTTATTTCCACTCCTAATCAAAAACGCTTCAACTCGGTGAAATAAGCACTTTTTGAACGAATGGCTATATCTTTTGAAATTGTGAAGGGATTACACTGAATTTGACATATGTTGTGCAGAATCAGGTCCTTAACAACATATTTCAAAAGTAGAAACCAGCTTGATGAAATTCATTAGTTATTTCCACTCCTTATCAAAAACGCTTCAAATCGGCGAGTTAAGCTCTTTTTGAACGAATGGCTATAACTTTTGAACTTGTGAAGGGATTAACACTGAATTTGACATATATTGTGCAGAATCATGTCCTAAATAACATTTTTCAACAGCAGAAGCCAGCTTGATGACATTCATTAGTTATTTCCACTCCTAATCAAAAACGCTTCAAGTCGGTGAGATAAGCACTTTTTCAACGAATGGCTATATCTTTTGAACCTGTGAAGGGATTAAACTGAATTTGACATATATTATGCAGAATCATGTCCTAAACAACATATTTAAACAGCAGAAACCAGCGTGATGAAAAGCAATAGTTATTTCCACTCCTAATCAAAAACGCTTCAACTCAGTGAGATAAGCACTTTTTGAACGAATGGCTATATCTTTTGAACCTGTGAAGGGATTACACTGAATTTGACATATATTGTGAAGAATCATGTCCTTATTAACATTTATCAACAGCAGAAACCAGCTTGATGAAATTCATTAGTTATTTCCACTCCAGTTCAATAACGCTTCAACTCGGTGAGTTAAGCACTTTTTGACCGTATGGCTATATCTTTTGAACTTGTAGCTGAATTACACTGAATTTGATTTATATTGTGCAGAGTCATGTCCTAAACAACATATTTCAACAGCAGAAACCAGCTTGATGAAATTCATTAGTTATTTCCACTCCTAATCAAAAACGCTTCAACTCAGTGAGATAAGCACTTTTTGAACGAATGGCTATATATTTTGAACCTGTGAAGGGATTACACTGAATTTGACATATATAGTGCAGAATCAGGTCCTAAACAACATATTTCAACAGTAGCAACTAGCTTGATGAAATTCATTAGTTATTTCCACTCCTAATCAAAAACACTTCAACTCGGTGAGATAAGCACTTTTTTAACGAATGGCTATATCTTTTGAACCTGTGAAGGGATTACACTGAATTTCAAAAATATTATGCAGAATCATGTCTTAAACAACATATTTAAACAACAGTAACCAGCTTTATGAAATTCATTAGTTATTACCACTCCTAATAAAAAAACGCTTCAACTCGGTAAGTTAAGCACTTTTTGAACGAATGGCTATATCTTTTGAACCTGTGAAGGGATTACACTGAATTTGACAAATATAGTGCTGAATCAGGTCCTAAGCAACATATTTCAACAGCAGATACCAGCTTGATGAAATTCTTTAGTTATTTCCACTCCTAATCAAAAACGCTTCAACTCGGTGAGATAAGCACTTTTTGAACGAATGGCTATAACTTTTGAACCTGTGAAGGGATTACACTAAATTTGACATATATTGTGCAGAATCATGTCCTTATTAACATTTATCAACAGCAGAAACCAGCTTGATGAAATTCATTAGTTATTTCCACTCCAGTTCAATAACGCTTCAACTCGGCGAGTTAAACACTTTTTGACCGTATGGCTATATCTTTTGAACTTGTAGCTGGATTACACTGAATTTGATTTATATTGTGCAGAGTCATGTCCTAAACAACATATTTCAACAGCAGAAACCAGCTTGATGAAATTCATTAGTTATTTCCACTCCTAATCAAAAACGCTTCAACTCAGTGAGATAAGCACTTTTTGAACGAATGGCTATATCTTTTGAACCTGTGAAGGGATTACACTGAATTTGACATATATTGTGCAGAGTCATGTCCTAAACAACATTTTTAAACAGCAGTAACCAGCTTGATGAAATTCATTACTTATTACCACTCCTAATCTAAAACGCTTCAACTCGGTAAGTTAAGCACTTTTTGAACGAATGGCTTTATCTTTTGAAATTGTGAAGGGATTATACTGAATTTGACATATATTGTGCAGAATCAGGTCCTTAACAACATATTTCAAAAGCAGAAACCAGCTTGATGAAATTCATTAGTTATTTCCACTCCTAATCAAAAACGCTTCAATTCGGTGAGAAAAGCACTTTTTTAATGAATGGCTATATCTTTTGAACATGTGAAGGGATTACACTAAATTTGGCATATATTGTGCAGAATCATGTCCTAAACAACACATTTCAACAGCAGGAACCAGCTTGCTGAAATTCAAAAGTCATTTCCACTCCTTATCAAAAACGCTTCAACTCGGTGAGTTAAGCACTTTTTGACCTTATGGCTATATCTTTTGAACTTGTAGCTGAATTACCCTGAATTTGACATATATTGTGCAGAATCATGTCCTTAACAACATATTTCATCAGCAGAAACCAGCTTGATGAAATTCATCAGTTATTTCCACTCCTAATCAAAAACGCTTCAACTCGGCGAGTTAAACACTTTTTGACCGTATGGCTCTGTCTTTTGAACTTGTAGCTGGATTACACTGAATTTGATTTATATTGTGCAGAATCATGTCCTAAACAACACATTTCAACAGCAGGAACCAGCTTGCTGAAATTCAAAAGTCATTTCCACTCCTAATCAAAAACGCTTCAACTCGGTGAGCTAAGCACTTTTTGAACGAATATCTATATCTTTTGAACCTGTGAAGGGATTACACTGAATTTGACATATATTGTGCAGAATCATGTCCTAAACAACATATTTCAACAGCAGAAACCAGCTTGATGAAATTCATCAGTTATTTCCACTCCTAATCAAAGATGCTTCAACTCGGTGATATAAGCACTTTTTGACCTTATGGCTATATCTTTTAAACTTGTATCTGGATTACACTAAATTTGACATATATTGTGCAGAGTCATGTCCTAAACAACATTTTTAAACAGCAATAAACCAGCTTGATGAAATTTATTAGTTATTACCACTCCTAATCAAATACGCTTCAATTCGGTGAGATAAGCACTGTTTGAACGAATGGCTATATCTTTTGAACATGTGAAGGGATTACACTGAATTTGACATATATTGTGCAGAATCATGTCCTAAATAACATTTTTCAACAGCAGAAGCCAGCTTGATGACATTCATTAGTTATTTCCACTCCTAATCAAAAACGCTTCAAGTCGGTGAGATAAGCACTTTTTCAACGAATGGCTATATCTTTTGAACCTGTGAAGGGATTAAACTGAATTTGACATATATTATTCAGAATCATGTCCTAAACAACATATTTAAACAGCAGAAACCAGCGTGATGAAAAGCAAAAGTTATATCCACTACTAATCAAAAACGCTTCAACTCAGTGAAATAAGCACTTTTTGAACGAATGGCTATATCTTTTGAACCTGTGAAGGGATTACACTGAATTTGACATATATTGTGCAGAATCATGTCCTTATTAACATTTATCAACAGCAGAAACCAGCTTGATGAAATTCATCAGTTATTTCCACTCCTAATCAAAAACGCTTCATCTCGGCGAGTTAAACACTTTTTGACCGTATGGCTATATCTTTTGAACTTGTAGCTGGATTACACTGAATTTGATTTATATTGTGCAGAGTCATGTCCTAAACAACATATTTAAACAGCAGAAACCAGCTTGATGAAATTCATTAGTTATTTCCACTCCTAATCAAAAAGCTTCAACTCAGTGAGATAAGCACTTTTTGAACGAATGGCTATATGTTTTGAACCTGTGAAGGGATTACACTGAATTTGACATATATTGTGCAGAATCATGTCCTAAACAACATATTTCAACAGCAAAAACCAGCTTGATGAAATTCAAAAGTTATTTCCACTCCTAATCAAAGATGCTTCAACTCGGTGATATAAGCACTTTTTGACCTTATGGCTATATCTTTTAAACTTGTATCTGGATTACACTAAATTTGACATATATTGTGCAGAGTCATGTCCTAAACAACATTTATAAACAGCAGTAACCAGCTTGATGAAATTCATTAGTTATTACCACTCCTAATCAAATATGCTTCAACTCGGTAAGTTAAGCACTTTTTGAACGAATGGCTATATCTTTTGAAATTGTGAAGGGATTACACTGAATTTGACATATATTGTGCAGAATCATGTCCTAAACAACATATTTCAAAAGCAGAAACCAGCTTGATGAAATTCATTAATTATTTCCACTCCTAATCAAAAACGCTTCAACTCGGTA